>NW_027014918.1:72230-179730 GCF_036934945.1 Oncorhynchus masou masou | reverse complement strand
CACTGTACCAACAGTCAGAGTAGCTATGACCCAAATCAGTGAGAGGCAGATAGAGATTGGGATCCTTCAGTTTTTTATACTGCAAAGTCGGCACTTTAGAAATGTATCGGAGAAAACACTTGTTTTAAATGTCTTCAGGAACGCAGAGAGTATCTTCTCCAATTAAACCTGATATCTTTCTAGTGGAACTAACTCACTTATTTAATTTAATGGGACCTGAGATATCAGAGTTCAGTCCAAATGATGATGATTATGTTCTGTTATATGTTGCTTTTAGCAAGTTGATATACCAGAGTCAGTATATCCCTACACACTCACAGTTTACACAAGGCATTCCTTTTCCCACTAAACCATACATGCATACGCATACAAACACGCATGTACACACACACACGCACGCACGCACGCACGCACGCACGCACGCACGCACGCACACACACACACACACACACACACACACACACACACACACACACACACACACACACACACACACACACACACACACACACACACACACACACACACACACCTAACATTGATTCAGAAGCACAGACATCAAGAATAATAAGGTAGAAGTCAATGCTCAGATCAATTTCGGTGCAGAAAATGATGTTAACATTGACACATTAGAGCAGGGGTGTCAAAGTCAAATGGACGGAGGGCCAAATAAAAAATTTAGCTACAAGCCGAGGGCCGGACTGTTCGAATGTTCATTGAAAAATTTTTAAATGACGCATATAGTCTAGTGAACCTAATTGAACCTACTGAAAACCTAACAAATATATTCCAATATGATCAGATAAATAAAGCAATATTTTCTTATGGCTCTGTCAGTAATCTTTAATTTTCAACAGACACAAAAGACAAATTTCCTTTATATAAAAATCCCCATAACATGAACATTAAATGAAAGAAACCGGTATTCAAGGCACCATCAGTAGCCTATATTTTCTATTTTAGCAAAAGTGGGCTAAATTTACTTCAAAGAAAAAAACAATAATAGCAATTTTCTATCATCCACTCAACTGAAATATTTTTAAAATATAATTGGATTGAAATACAATAAAATAAAGTGCAAAAATCTATTAATCAAAAACAACACTTTGTTTAAGGAGAAGTAACATGCAGTGAAAACAAATATTAAACTTTAACTTTTAAACTTGAACTGAGTAAAAACTCAGTGATTGCACAGTAATGTTCACTTGTTTGAGGTTGAGGGTGATACTTGGTGGTGTCCCATCTTTTCCACAAGTTCATCAATGTTCGGGGTAAGGCTCTGAGCTGAGGAAATCCTCAGAATTGAGTGGAGGTGTTCAGCAGTAAGTCGACTTCTGTGTGATGTTTTGTTCAGGTTCATCAAAGAAAAAAGTTGTTCACACAGGTATGTGCTGCCAAACATAGACAACGTTTGAGCAGCCTGGATGCGCAGCTGGGGCATTGTGTCGGGGAGGAAACGGGCGAACTCCGCAGCACCCACTGCCGCATATTTTGCCCTCAGTGCATCATTGCATTGGAGGTCAATCAACTCCATTTGGAGGTTTGGTGGTGAGCTTTCCACGTCAACAGCAAATGGGTTACCGAGCAGTTCCAACCTGCTTTTTTGTGCTTCAAAGTCAGCAAATCGGCGTCGAAAGTCAGCGGCAAGCATACCTATTTTATCAGCCAACTGTGCGCTCGGGAACGCACTGGTAGAGAGCTTCTCTTTCATGGTCTGGCAGCTGGGAAAGTGGCTCAAATTTTCTTTCCGCATCTGCGTCTCCCACAGAGTCAGTTTGGTTTTAAATGCCTTCACTGTACTGTACATATCAGAGATGACATGATCCCGACCCTGCAGCTGCAAGTTCATTGCATTCAGATGACTCGTAATGTCACACAGAAAAGCCATTTCACACAGAAACATTTCGTCTCGGAGTTGTGTTGTGTCTTTCCCTTTGCTGTCCAAGAACAGACAAATCTCCTCACGAAGCTCGAAACATCTTTGAAGCACCTTTCCCTGGCTTAGCCATCGCACCTCTGTGTGATAAGGCAAATCACCATGCTCCGTTTCTAACTCCGTCAGAAATGCCTTGAACTGGCGGTGATTCAAACCTTTGGCTCTGATAAAGTTAACTGTGCGCGTGATGATGCTCATTACATGCTCCATTTTCAAGGCTTTACCGCACAACGCTTCCTGGTGTATGATACAATGATAAGCTGTCAGCTCACCTGTCGCGTTTTCCTCTTGCATCTTTTCCCGTATCTTCGCCACCAGTCCGCTCCTGTGTCCACACATCGCAGGTGCTCCGTCGGTTGTCAAACCCACGAGTTTTTCCCAAGGCAGCTCCATCTCATTTACACATCTTGACACCTCTTCATACAAATCATGCCCCGTAGTTGTGCCATGCATAGGACGTAAAGCCAAAAACTCCTCTGTCACGCTTAGGGCTGGAGTCCACTCCGCGGATGAAAATTGACAACTGGGCAATGTCAGAAATGTCGGTGCTCTCATCCACAGCCAAGGAATATGCAATGAAATCTTTTCCCTTTTTCACAAGCTGCTCTTTTAGATTGATGGACAACTGGTCTACTCTCTCGGCAATGGTGTTTCTGCTCAGACTCACATTTAAAAAGAGTTGCCTTTTTCTGGGCAAACTTCGTCACAAACTTTAATCATGCAGTTTTTGATGAAATCCCCCTCCGTAAATGGCCGGGCTGATTTAGCGATCTCTTCTGCCAAAATAAAACTGGCCTTGACAGCAGCCTGGCCTTGTGATTTGGCTTTTTTGAACAGAGCCTGTCGAGATTTGAGGCCTCGTTTTAATTCCTCTGCCTTTTGTAGCCTTTGTTCCATGTCCATATTCTTGTTTTTGTCCGCGTGTTTCGTTTCATAATGTCGTGATTTGGCTTTTTTGAACAGAGCCTGTCGAGATTTGAGGCCTCGTTTTAATTCCTCTGCCTTTTGTAGCCTTTGTTCCATGTCCATATTCTTGTTTTTGTCCGCGTGTTTCGTTTCATAATGTCGTCTCAGATTATACTCTTTCAGTACCGCCACACTTTCTCCACACAGAAGACACACAGGTTTTCCAGCTACCTCCGTGAACATATACTCCGACTCCCACCTTGTTTGAAACCCCCGGTTCTCAGTGTCCACCTTCCGTTTTGCCATTTTTGATGGGTATCTGAAAGTTAATTTTACTGTGATGCTGACGACTGCTGTGCCAATAAATATTGAAATGAAGCAGCCTACTGCTCGGGTGCGTCACCGTTGCATTGTGGGAAATGTAGTATTGGTGCGTGTAAAAGATCTGCGGGCTGCCGGCTTGCTGCGGTCTGCGGGCCGGTTCTAATAATAAATCAAGATCATCCCAGGGGCCGTAAAAAACCTTCTCGCGGGCCGGATGTGGCCCGCGGGCCTTGACTCTGACATATGTGCATTAGAGGTTTTACTTAAAATAGTATCTGCTCTTTTGATGTTTTTACTGCAGTGGGGGGAAATATAGATTTAGATATATTCTCTCCTAGCAGTGACCCATGGGCACCAGTCTGCTCCAGCTTTAGCCAAAGATGTAGCACTGTGTTGCAGAAAGTCCGTCTAGCCCTATTTGACATGCCTACAGTACTTTGGGGCTGTATATATCAAGCGTCTCAGAGTATAAGTGCAGAGTATCAGTTTTGCCTTTTAGATCATAATGAATAAGATTACATGGACAGGGGAGATCTGATCCTAGATCAGCACTCCTACTCTGAGACGTTTGATACATATGCCCCCTGATCCACAGATTATTGGTGCGTTCTGTTTCCAATGACTTGCAGATATTACCAACATTACTCCTGTTTTCAATCCATGAGGCTTCGGATGTCTGGCTACGCAGTAGAATGCTGTCATCAATAAACAGAGAGAAGTGTGTGTGTGAGAGAGAGAGAGAGAGAGAGAGAGAGAGAGAGAGAGAGAGAGAGAGAGAGAGAGAGAGAGAGAGAGAGAGGAATGGGTTTTGGCCTATGCTTCCTTTAGGCCATAGGTGGGATCTCTGACTTCCAGAGAACTGAGAAGATCAAAGAGAGAACTTCTCTTAGGGAATTATTAACAACAGTCAATTAGCAGGAAAGGTACCAGATGTGGGCTGGTCTAGCAGTAGTGCTGCTGCCCCTGGACTGCTCACCCCTGAAGACAACCGATCAATCCCCAGTACAATGCCTTTTGTCTTTCACTTGAATGGCCAAAATGGAACCATCAAATTTAAATATCCCTCTGAAGTCTATCAACTGCTTGAAGGATTTTGTTTTAATATCAATTCATATTTTGAGCATATGTTAATGTGTTTCCTTTATTTATCTAGGCAAGTCAGTTAAGAACAAATTCTTATTTACAATGATAGCCTACCCCAGCCAAACCCGGACAACACTGGAACAATTGTGCGCCGCCTTATGGAACTCCCAATCACAGCCAGATGTGATACAGCCTGGATTTGAACCAGGGACTGTAGTGACATCTCTTGCACTGAGATGGAGATTGGTAAGCCTAATGAAACAAGTAGTGGAGACAAGCCTTCACCCCAAAGGCTCCTGATAAAAAAGCACCTCAATATTTGCAGGTTGACCTCTATCGTCATGAGTCTTGTCCTGGAGGCAGAACTGAGTTTCCACTAGATGGGCCAGCTACAAAGTCAAAATTGGCTTTATTGTAGAAATTAATAAAAACAAAAAATGTGCTTTTTGATGGTTAGGCATTATGGTTAGCAGTGTGGTTAAGGTTAGGGTCCAAATCAGAGTGACACTCTTCCTAGCTGCCTCCAGTACATGAGCCATCTCAATAAATGGCAACCTGCTCAATATTTATGATGTGCTATGTAGACTGAAGTGTTGAGACTGCGTAGCTTTATCCATAATCCATTTTATGTCTCTTTCAGTTTCAGAAAGTATTCAGACAAGGTTACTCATCATACAAGCATAGTTTTTCAAACCCCCTCTGCTACAGTCTGGGCTAATGAGACGATCAGTTGAGAGATCAGAAAACTTAAAGCTCTTTAGAAGAGCTTTTCTACTACTTTTCTTAGATAATTCTACCACAGTCTAGTGCACTTTCCAGGCCCAAGCCAATTCACCAATGCAATCTCCGCAGGGAACATTGCCTTTTAAAAGCCGGATTGTCGACAACCCACAATCAGATTGATTGCCGGCCAAACATTCTGCTGAGCAGGTCCAATGTGTTGCATCTAACAGGAGTCCAGGGTTCTATTCCTATGTCTTTGGATTGAGCAGGCAGTCTGGGCTGGGCATGAGAGAGAGAGAGAGAGAGAGAGAGAGAGAGAGAGAGAGAGAGAGAGAGAGAGAGAGAGAGAGAGAGAGAGAGAGAGAGAGAGAGAGAGAGAGAGAGAGAGAGAGAGAGAGAGAGAGAGAGAGAGAGAGAGAGAGAGAGAGAGAGAGAGAGAGAGAGAGAGAGAGAGAGAGAGAGAGAGAGAGAGAGAGAGAGAGAGAGAGAGAGAGAGAGAGAGAGACCGAGCTGGCAGGGGAAGAGCTTGTTGCTCTTTGGATCAGTATCAGTAGGGTCCATTTAGAAATGATTACCACTATCAGTATTGACATCGGAGTTCCTTGATGGGCTCTTAAAGAGGCATTATAGTAAATCTGACCTGCCATCGGACATTGCTCTTTAGAGGATCCTGCCCTGTTGTCTTGCCCTGGGTTTGCAATCCATCCAAGATTAGTTGTCAGGAATTCTCCATCAAATGACTATATGGCTGGCATCCCAAATGGCACCTTTATCCCTACATAGTGCACTACTAGGGCTCTGCTCAAATGGTTTTATTTATTTAATCAGGCAAGGCAGTTAAAGAACAATTGATTAATTACAATGACAGCCTACACCAACCAAACCAAGGCGATGCTGGGCCAATTGTGCACCGCCCAATCATAGCTGGTTGTGATACAGCCTGGATTTGAAACCGGACGTCTGTAGTGACACCGCTAGCACTGAAATGCAGTTCCTTAGACCACTGCACCACTCAGGAGCCCACTAAAACTGTTGCACTAAATAGGGGAAATTGGGTCATTTGGGACACATCCCATACTTAAGTTGCCAGGAATGGAAGAGTAGACATTTGATCAATGAACGACAGTACTACTACATCTAGAATATCTTATTCTGTAGCTAGTTAGGAGATACTGATACTTCCGTTGCTATAGTATTCTGTACCTATTTAGGAGATATTGTATACTTCCGTTGCCATAGTTATTCTGTAGCTAGTTAGGAGATACTGATACTTCCGTTGCTATAGTTATTGTGTAGCTAGTTAGGAGATACTGATACTTCCGTTGCTTTAGTTATTCTGTAGCTAGTTAGGAGATACTGATACTTCCGTTGCTATAGTTATTCTGTAGCTCGTTAGGAGATACTGATACTTCCGTTGCTATAGTTATTCTGTAGCTAGTTAGGAGATACTGATACTTCCGTTGCTATAGTTATTCTGTAGCTCGTTAGGAGATACTGATACTTCCGTTGCTATAATTATTCTCCAGCTAGTTAGGAGATACTGATACTTCCGTTGCTATAGTTATTCTGTAGCTAGTTAGGAGACATTATATACTTCAGTTGCTATAGTTATTCTGTAGCTAGTTAGGAGACATTATATACTTCCGTTGCTGTAGTTATTCTGTAGCTAGTTAGGAGATACTGATACTTCCGTTGCTATAGTTATTCTGTAGCTAGTTAGGAGATACTGTATACTTCCGTTGCTATAGTTATTCTGTAGCTAGTTAGGAGATATTGATACTTCCGTTGCTATAGTTATTCTGTAGCTAGTTAGGAGATACTGATACTTCCGTTGCTATAGTTATTCTGTAGCTAGTCAGGAGATACTGATACTTCCGTTGCTATAGATATTCTGTAGCTAGTTAGGAGATATTATATACTTCCGTTGCTAAAGTTATTCTGTAGCTAGTTAGAAGATACTGTATACTTCCGTTGCTGTAGTTATTCTGCAGCTAGTTAGGAGATATTGATACTTCCGTTGCTATAGTTATTCTGTAGCTAGTTAGGAGATACTGATACTTTCGTTGCTATAGTTATTCTGTAGCTCGTTAGGAGATACTGATACTTCCGTTGCTATAGTTATTCTGTAGCTAGTTAGGAGATACTGATACTTCCGTTGCTATAGTTATTCTGTAGCTAGTTAGGAGATACTGATACTTCCGTTGCTATAGTTATTCTGTAGCTCGTTAGGAGATACTGATACTTCCGTTGCTATAATTATTCTCCAGCTAGTTAGGAGATACTGATACTTCCGTTGCTATAGTTATTCTGTAGCTAGTTAGGAGACATTATATACTTCAGTTGCTATAGTTATTCTGTAGCTAGTTAGGAGATATTATATACTTCCGTTGCTGTAGTTATTCTGTAGCTAGTTAGGAGATACTGATACTTCCGTTGCTATAGTTATTCTGTAGCTAGTTAGGAGATACTGTATACTTCCGTTGCTATAGTTATTCTGTAGCTAGTTAGGAGATATTGATACTTCCGTTGCTATAGTTATTCTGTAGCTAGTTAGGAGATACGGATACTTCCGTTGCTATAGTTATTCTGTAGCTAGTTAGGAGATACTGTATACTTCCGTTGCTATAGTTATTCTGTAGCTAGTTAGGAGATACGGATACTTCCGTTGCTATAGTTATTCTGTAGCTAGTTAGGAGATACGGATACTTCCGTTGCTATAGTTATTCTGTAGCTAGTTAGGAGATACTGTATACTTCCGTTGCTATAGTTATTCTGTAGCTAGTTAGGAGATACGGATACTTCCGTTGCTATAGTTATTCTGTAGCTAGTTAGGAGATATTGATACTTCCGTTGCTATAGTTATTCTGTAGCTAGTTAGGAGATACTGATACTTCCGTTGCTATAGTTATTCTGTAGCTAGTTAGGAGATACTGATACTTTCGTTGCTATAGTTATTCTGTAGCTAGTTAGGAGATACTGATACTTCCGTTGCTATAGTTATTCTGTAGCTAGTTAGGAGATACTATATACTTCCGTTGCTATAGTTATTCTGTAGCTAGTTAGAAGATACTGTATACTTCCGTTGCTGTAGTTATTCTGCAGCTAGTTAGGAGATACTGATACTTCCGTTGCTATAGTTATTCTGTAGCTAGTCAGGAGATACTGATACTTCCGTTGCTATAGTTCTCTGTAGCTAGTTAGGAGATATTATATACTTCCGTTGCTATAGTTATTCTGTAGCTAGTTAGAAGATACTGTATACTTCCGTTGCTGTAGTTATTCTGCAGCTAGTTAGGAGATATTGATACTTCCGTTGCTATAGTTATTCTGTAGCTAGTTAGGAGATACTGATACTTCCGTTGCTATAGTTATTCTGTAGCTAGTCAGGAGATACTGATACTTCCGTTGCTATAGTTATTCTGTAGCTAGTTAGGAGATACTGTATACTTCCGTTGCTATAGTTATTCTGCAGCTAGTTAGGAGATATTATATACTTCCGTTGCTATAGTTATTCTGTAGCTAGTTAGGAGATACTGATACTTTCGTTGCTATAGTTATTCTGTAGCTAGTTAGGAGATACTGATACTTCCGTTGCTATAGTTATTCTGTAGCTAGTTAGGAGATACTATATACTTCCGTTGCTATAGTTATTCTGTAGCTAGTTAGAAGATACTGTATACTTCCGTTGCTGTAGTTATTCTGCAGCTAGTTAGGAGATATTGATACTTCCGTTGCTATAGTTATTCTGTAGCTAGTCAGGAGATACTGATACTTCCGTTGCTATAGTTATTCTGTAGCTAGTTAGGAGATATTATATACTTCCGTTGCTATAGTTATTCTGTAGCTAGTTAGAAGATACTGTATACTTCCGTTGCTGTAGTTATTCTGCAGCTAGTTAGGAGATATTGATACTTCCGTTGCTATAGTTATTCTGTAGCTAGTTAGGAGATACTGATACTTCCGTTGCTATAGTTATTCTGTAGCTAGTTAGGAGATACTGATACTTCCGTTGCTATAGTTATTCTGTAGCTAGTTAGGAGATACTGATACTTTCGTTGCTATAGTTATTCTGTAGCTAGTTAGGAGATACTGATACTTCCGTTGCTATAGTTATTCTGTAGCTAGTTAGGAGATACTATATACTTCCGTTGCTATAGTTATTCTGTAGCTAGTTAGAAGATACTGTATACTTCCGTTGCTGTAGTTATTCTGCAGCTAGTTAGGAGATACTGATACTTCCGTTGCTATAGTTATTCTGTAGCTAGTCAGGAGATACTGATACTTCCGTTGCTATAGTTATTCTGTAGCTAGTTAGGAGATATTATATACTTCCGTTGCTATAGTTATTCTGTAGCTAGTTAGAAGATACTGTATACTTCCGTTGCTGTAGTTATTCTGCAGCTAGTTAGGAGATATTGATACTTCCGTTGCTATAGTTATTCTGTAGCTAGTTAGGAGATACTGATACTTCCGTTGCTATAGTTATTCTGTAGCTAGTTAGGAGATACTGATACTTCCGTTGCTATAGTTATTCTGTAGCTAGTTAGGAGATACTGATACTTTCGTTGCTATAGTTATTCTGTAGCTAGTTAGGAGATACTGATACTTCCGTTGCTATAGTTATTCTGTAGCTAGTTAGGAGATACTATATACTTCCGTTGCTATAGTTATTCTGTAGCTAGTTAGAAGATACTGTATACTTCCGTTGCTGTAGTTATTCTGCAGCTAGTTAGGAGATACTGATACTTCCGTTGCTATAGTTATTCTGTAGCTAGTCAGGAGATACTGATACTTCCGTTGCTATAGTTATTCTGTAGCTAGTTAGGCGATACTGATACTTTCGTTGCTATAGTTATTCTGTAGCTAGTTAGGAGATACTGATACTTCCGTTGCTATAGTTATTCTGTAGCTAGTTAGGAGATACTATATACTTCCGTTGCTATAGTTATTCTGTAGCTAGTTAGAAGATACTGTATACTTCCGTTGCTGTAGTTATTCTGCAGCTAGTTAGGAGATACTGATACTTCCGTTGCTATAGTTATTCTGTAGCTAGTCAGGAGATACTGATACTTCCGTTGCTATAGTTATTCTGTAGCTAGTTAGGAGATATTATATACTTCCGTTGCTATAGTTATTCTGCAGCTAGTTAGGAGATATTATATACTTCCGTTGCTATAGTTATTCTGTAGCTAGTTAGGAGATACTGATACTTTCGTTGCTATAGTTATTCTGTAGCTAGTTAGAGATACTGATACTTCCGTTGCTATAGTTATTCTGTAGCTAGTTAGGAGATACTATATACTTCCGTTGCTATAGTTATTCTGTAGCTAGTTAGAAGATACTGTATACTTCCGTTGCTGTAGTTATTCTGCAGCTAGTTAGGAGATATTGATACTTCCGTTGCTATAGTTATTCTGTAGCTAGTCAGGAGATACTGATACTTCCGTTGCTATAGTTATTCTGTAGCTAGTTAGGAGATATTATATACTTCCGTTGCTATAGTTATTCTGTAGCTAGTTAGAAGATACTGTATACTTCCGTTGCTGTAGTTATTCTGCAGCTAGTTAGTAGATATTGATACTTCCGTTGCTATAGTTATTCTGTAGCTAGTTAGGAGATACTGATACTTCCGTTGCTATAGTTATTCTGTAGCTAGTTAGGAGATACTGATACTTCCGTTGCTATAGTTATTCTGTAGCTAGTTAGGAGATACTGATACTTTCGTTGCTATAGTTATTCTGTAGCTAGTTAGGAGATACTGATACTTCCGTTGCTATAGTTATTCTGTAGCTAGTTAGGAGATACTATATACTTCCGTTGCTATAGTTATTCTGTAGCTAGTTAGAAGATACTGTATACTTCCGTTGCTGTAGTTATTCAGCAGCTAGTTAGGAGATACTGATACTTCCGTTGCTATAGTTATTCTGTAGCTAGTCAGGAGATACTGATACTTCCGTTGCTATAGTTATTCTGTAGCTAGTTAGGAGATATTATATACTTCCGTTGCTATAGTTATTCTGTAGCTAGTTAGAAGATACTGTATACTTCCGTTGCTTTAGTTATTCTGCAGCTAGTTAGGAGATATTGATACTTCCGTTGCTATAGTTATTCTGTAGCTAGTTAGGAGATACTGATACTTCCGTTGCTATAGTTATTCTGTAGCTAGTTAGGAGATACTGATACTTCCGTTGCTATAGTTATTCTGTAGCTAGTCAGGAGATACTGATACTTCCGTTGCTATAGTTATTCTGTAGCTAGTTAGGAGATATTATATACTTCCGTTGCTATAGTTATTCTGTAGCTAGTTAGAAGATACTGTATACTTCCGTTGCTTTAGTTATTCTGTAGCTAGTTAGGAGATACTGATACTTCCGTTGCTATAGTTATTCTGTAGCTAGTTAGGCGATACTGATACTTTCGTTGCTATAGTTATTCTGTAGCTAGTTAGGAGATACTGATACTTCCGTTGCTATAGTTATTCTGTAGCTAGTTAGGAGATACTATATACTTCCGTTGCTATAGTTATTCTGTAGCTAGTTAGAAGATACTGTATACTTCCGTTGCTGTAGTTATTCTGCAGCTAGTTAGGAGATACTGATACTTCCGTTGCTATAGTTATTCTGTAGCTAGTCAGGAGATACTGATACTTCCGTTGCTATAGTTATTCTGTAGCTAGTTAGGAGATATTATATACTTCCGTTGCTATAGTTATTCTGTAGCTAGTTAGAAGATACTGTATACTTCCGTTGCTGTAGTTATTCTGCAGCTAGTTAGGAGATATTGATACTTCCGTTGCTATCGTTATTCTGTAGCTAGTTAGGAGATACTGATACTTCCGTTGCTATTGTTATTCTGTAGCTAGTCAGGAGATACTGATACTTCCGTTGCTATAGTTATTCTGTAGCTAGTTAGGAGATACTGTATACTTCCGTTGCTATAGTTATTCTGCAGCTAGTTAGGAGATATTATATACTTCCGTTGCTATAGTTATTCTGTAGCTAGTTAGGAGATACTGATACTTTCGTTGCTATAGTTATTCTGTAGCTAGTTAGGAGATACTGATACTTCCGTTGCTATAGTTATTCTGTAGCTAGTTAGAAGATACTGTATACTTCCGTTGCTGTAGTTATTCTGCAGCTAGTTAGGAGATACTGATACTTCCGTTGCTATAGTTATTCTGTAGCTAGTCAGGAGATACTGATACTTCCGTTGCTATAGTTATTCTGTAGCTAGTTAGGAGATATTATATACTTCCGTTGCTATAGTTATTCTGTAGCTAGTTAGAAGATACTGTATACTTCCGTTGCTGTAGTTATTCTGCAGCTAGTTAGGAGATATTGATACTTCCGTTGCTATAGTTATTCTGTAGCTAGTTAGGAGATACTGATACTTCCGTTGCTATTGTTATTCTGTAGCTAGTCAGGAGATACTGATACTTCCGTTGCTATAGTTATTCTGTAGCTAGTTAGGAGATACTGTATACTTCCGTTGCTATAGTTATTCTGCAGCTAGTTAGGAGATATTATATACTTCCGTTGCTATAGTTATTCTGTAGCTAGTTAGGAGATACTGTATACTTCCGTTGCTATAGTTATTCTGTAGCTAGTTAGGAGATACTGTATACTTCCGTTGCTATAGTTATTCTGCAGCTAGTTAGGAGATACTGATACTTCCGTTGCTATAGTTATTCTGTAGCTAGTTAGGAGATACTGTATACTTCCGTTGCTATAGTTATTCTGTAGCTCGTTAGGAGATACTGATACTTCCGTTGCTATAATTATTCTCCAGCTAGTTAGGAGATACTGATACTTCCGTTGCTATAGTTATTCTGTAGCTAGTTAGGAGACATTATATACTTCAGTTGCTATAGTTATTCTGTAGCTAGTTAGGAGATACTGATACTTCCGTTGCTATAGTTATTCTGTAGCTAGTTAGGAGATACTGTATACTTCCGTTGCTATAGTTATTCTGTAGCTAGTTAGGAGATATTGATACTTCCGTTGCTATAGTTATTCTGTAGCTAGTTAGGAGATACGGATACTTCCGTTGCTATAGTTATTCTGTAGCTAGTTAGGAGATACTGTATACTTCCGTTGCTATAGTTATTCTGTAGCTAGTTAGGAGATACGGATACTTCCGTTGCTATAGTTATTCTGTAGCTAGTTAGGAGATACGGATACTTCCGTTGCTATAGTTATTCTGTAGCTAGTTAGGAGATACTGTATACTTCCGTTGCTATAGTTATTCTGTAGCTAGTTAGGAGATACTGATACTTTCGTTGCTATAGTTATTCTGTAGCTAGTTAGGAGATACTGATACTTCCGTTGCTATAGTTATTCTGTAGCTAGTTATGAGATACTATATACTTCCGTTGCTATAGTTATTCTGTAGCTAGTTAGAAGATACTGTATACTTCCGTTGCTGTAGTTATTCTGCAGCTAGTTAGGAGATACTGATACTTCCGTTGCTATAGTTATTCTGTAGCTAGTCAGGAGATACTGATACTTCCGTTGCTATAGTTATTCTGTAGCTAGTTAGGAGATATTATATACTTCCGTTGCTATAGTTATTCTGTAGCTAGTTAGAAGATACTGTATACTTCCTTTGCTGTAGTTATTCTGCAGCTAGTTAGGAGATATTGATACTTCCGTTGCTATAGTTATTCTGTAGCTAGTTAGGAGATACTGATACTTCCGTTGCTATAGTTATTCTGTAGCTAGTTAGGAGATACTATATACTTCCGTTGCTATAGTTATTCTGTAGCTAGTTAGAAGATACTGTATACTTCCGTTGCTGTAGTTATTCTGCAGCTAGTTAGGAGATACTGTATACTTCCGTTGCTATAGTTATTCTGTAGCTAGTTAGGAGATACTGTATACTTCCGTTGCTATAGTTATTCTGTAGCTAGTTAGAAGATACTGTATACTTCCGTTGCTGTAGTTATTCTGCAGCTAGTTAGGAGATACTGATACTTCCGTTGCTATAGTTATTCTGTAGCTAGTCAGGAGATACTGATACTTCCGTTGCTATAGTTATTCTGTAGCTAGTTAGGAGATATTATATACTTCCGTTGCTATAGTTATTCTGTAGCTAGTTAGAAGATACTGTATACTTCCGTTGCTGTAGTTATTCTGCAGCTAGTTAGGAGATATTGATACTTCCGTTGCTATAGTTATTCTGTAGCTAGTTAGGAGATACTGATACTTCCGTTGCTATAGTTATTCTGTAGCTAGTTAGGAGATACTGATACTTCCGTTGCTATAGTTATTCTGTAGCTAGTCAGGAGATACTGATACTTCCGTTGCTATAGTTATTCTGTAGCTAGTTAGGAGATATTATATACTTCCGTTGCTATAGTTATTCTGTAGCTAGTTAGAAGATACTGTATACTTCCGTTGCTGTAGTTATTCTGCAGCTAGTTAGGAGATATTGATACTTCCGTTGCTATAGTTATTCTGTAGCTAGTTAGGAGATACTGATACTTCCGTTGCTATAGTTATTCTGTAGCTAGTTAGGAGATACTGATACTTCCGTTGCTATAGTTATTCTGTAGCTAGTTAGGCGATACTGATACTTTCGTTGCTATAGTTATTCTGTAGCTAGTTAGGAGATACTGATACTTCCGTTGCTATAGTTATTCTGTAGCTAGTTAGGAGATACTATATACTTCCGTTGCTATAGTTATTCTGTAGCTAGTTAGAAGATACTGTATACTTCCGTTGCTGTAGTTATTCTGCAGCTAGTTAGGAGATACTGATACTTCCGTTGCTATAGTTATTCTGTAGCTAGTCAGGAGATACTGATACTTCCGTTGCTATAGTTATTCTGTAGCTAGTTAGGAGATATTATATACTTCCGTTGCTATAGTTATTCTGTAGCTAGTTAGAAGATACTGTATACTTCCGTTGCTGTAGTTATTCTGCAGCTAGTTAGGAGATATTGATACTTCCGTTGCTATAGTTATTCTGTAGCTAGTTAGGAGATACTGATACGTTGCTATTGTTATTCTGTAGCTAGTCAGGAGATACTGATACTTCCGTTGCTATAGTTATTCTGTAGCTAGTTAGGAGATACTGTATACTTCCGTTGCTATAGTTATTCTGCAGCTAGTTAGGAGATATTATATACTTCCGTTGCTATAGTTATTCTGTAGCTAGTTAGGAGATACTGATACTTTCGTTGCTATAGTTATTCTGTAGCTAGTTAGGAGATACTGATACTTCCGTTGCTATAGTTATTCTGTAGCTAGTCAGGAGATATTATATACTTCCGTTGCTATAGTTATTCTGTAGCTAGTTAGAAGATACTGTATACTTCCGTTGCTGTAGTTATTCTGCAGCTAGTTAGGAGATATTGATACTTCCGTTGCTATAGTTATTCTGTAGCTAGTTAGGAGATACTGATACTTCCGTTGCTATTGTTATTCTGTAGCTAGTCAGGAGATACTGATACTTCCGTTGCTATAGTTATTCTGTAGCTAGTTAGGAGATACTGTATACTTCCGTTGCTATAGTTATTCTGCAGCTAGTTAGGAGATATTATATACTTCCGTTGCTATAGTTATTCTGTAGCTAGTTAGGAGATACTGTATACTTCCGTTGCTATAGTTATTCTGTAGCTAGTTAGGAGATACTGTATACTTCCGTTGCTATAGTTATTCTGCAGCTAGTTAGGAGATACTGATACTTCCGTTGCTATAGTTATTCTGTAGCTAGTTAGGAGATACTGTATACTTCCGTTGCTATAGTTATTCTGTAGCTCGTTAGGAGATACTGATACTTCCGTTGCTATAATTATTCTCCAGCTAGTTAGGAGATACTGATACTTCCGTTGCTATAGTTATTCTGTAGCTAGTTAGGAGACATTATATACTTCAGTTGCTATAGTTATTCTGTAGCTAGTTAGGAGATACTGATACTTCCGTTGCTATAGTTATTCTGTAGCTAGTTAGGAGATACTGTATACTTCCGTTGCTATAGTTATTCTGTAGCTAGTTAGGAGATATTGATACTTCCGTTGCTATAGTTATTCTGTAGCTAGTTAGGAGATACGGATACTTCCGTTGCTATAGTTATTCTGTAGCTAGTTAGGAGATACTGTATACTTCCGTTGCTATAGTTATTCTGTAGCTAGTTAGGAGATACGGATACTTCCGTTGCTATAGTTATTCTGTAGCTAGTTAGGAGATACGGATACTTCCGGTGCTATAGTTATTCTGTAGCTAGTTAGGAGATACTGTATACTTCCGTTGCTATAGTTATTCTGTAGCTAGTTAGGAGATACTGATACTTTCGTTGCTATAGTTATTCTGTAGCTAGTTAGGAGATACTGATACTTCCGTTGCTATAGTTATTCTGTAGCTAGTTATGAGATACTATATACTTCCGTTGCTATAGTTATTCTGTAGCTAGTTAGAAGATACTGTATACTTCCGTTGCTGTAGTTATTCTGCAGCTAGTTAGGAGATACTGATACTTCCGTTGCTTTAGTTATTCTGTAGCTAGTCAGGAGATACTGATACTTCCGTTGCTATAGTTATTCTGTAGCTAGTTAGGAGATATTATATACTTCCGTTGCTATAGTTATTCTGTAGCTAGTTAGAAGATACTGTATACTTCCTTTGCTGTAGTTATTCTGCAGCTAGTTAGGAGATATTGATACTTCCGTTGCTATAGTTATTCTGTAGCTAGTTAGGAGATACTGATACTTCCGTTGCTATAGTTATTCTGTAGCTAGTTAGGAGATACTATATACTTCCGTTGCTATAGTTATTCTGTAGCTAGTTAGAAGATACTGTATACTTCCGTTGCTGTAGTTATTCTGCAGCTAGTTAGGAGATACTGTATACTTCCGTTGCTATAGTTATTCTGTAGCTAGTTAGGAGATACTGTATACTTCCGTTGCTATAGTTATTCTGCAGCTAGTTAGGAGATATTGATACTTCCGTTGCTATAGTTATTCTGTAGCTAGTTAGGAGATATTATATACTTCCGTTGCTATAGTTATTCTGTAGCTAGTTAGGAGATACTGATACTTCCGTTGCTATAGTTATTCTGTAGCTAGTTAGGAGATACTGATACTTCCGTTACTATAATTATTCTGCAGCTAGCTAGGAGATATTGATACTTCCGTTGCTATAGTTATTCTGTAGCTAGTTAGGAGATACTGATACTTCCGTTGCTATAGTTATTCTGTAGCTAGTTAGGAGATTTTATATACTTCCGTTGCTATAGTTATTCTGTAGCTAGTTAGAAGATACTGTATACTTCCGTTGCTGTAGTTATTCTGCAGCTAGTTAGGAGATATTGATACTTCCGTTGCTATAGTTATTCTGTAGCTAGTTAGGAGATACTGATACTTCCGTTGCTATAGTTATTCTGTAGCTAGTTATGAGATACTATATACTTCCGTTGCTATAGTTATTCTGTAGCTAGTTAGAAGATACTGTATACTTCCGTTGCTGTAGTTATTCTGCAGCTAGTTAGGAGATATTGATACTTCCGTTGCTATAGTTATTCTGTAGCTAGTTAGGAGATACTGATACTTCCGTTGCTATAGTTATTCTGTAGCTAGTTAGGAGATATTATATACTTCCGTTGCTATAGTTATTCTGTAGCTAGTTAGAAGATACTGTATACTTCCGTTGCTGTAGTTATTCTGCAGCTAGTTAGGAGATATTATATACTTCCGTTGCTATAGTTATTCTGTAGCTAGTTAGGAGATACTGTATACTTCCGTTGCTATAGTTATTCTGTAGCTAGTTATGAGATACTATATACTTCCGTTGCTATAGTTATTCTGTAGCTAGTTAGAAGATACTGTATACTTCCGTTGCTGTAGTTATTCTGCAGCTAGTTAGGAGATATTGATACTTCCGTTGCTATAGTTATTCTGTAGCTAGTTAGGAGATACTGATACTTCCGTTGCTATTGTTATTCTGTAGCTAGTCAGGAGATACTGATACTTCTGTTGCTATAGTTATTCTGTAGCTAGTTAGGAGATACTGTATACTTCCGTTGCTATAGTTATTCTGCAGCTAGTTAGGAGATATTATATACTTCCGTTGCTATAGTTATTCTGTAGCTAGTTAGGAGATACTGTATACTTCCGTTGCTATAGTTATTCTGTAGCTAGTTAGGAGATACTGTATACTTCCGTTGCTATAGTTATTCTGCAGCTAGTTAGGAGATATTGATACTTCCGTTGCTATAGTTATTCTGTAGCTAGTTAGGAGATATTATATACTTCCGTTGCTATAGTTATTCTGTAGCTAGTTAGGAGATACTGATACTTCCGTTGCTATAGTTATTCTGTAGCTAGTTAGGAGATACTGATACTTCCGTTACTATAATTATTCTGCAGCTAGCTAGGAGATATTGATACTTCCGTTGCTATAGTTATTCTGTAGCTAGTTAGGAGATACTGATACTTCCGTTGCTATAGTTATTCTGTTGCTAGTTAGGAGATTTTATATACTTCCGTTGCTATAGTTATTCTGTAGCTAGTTAGGAGATACTGATACTTCCGTTGCTATAGTTATTCTGTAGCTAGTTAGGAGATACTGATACTTCCGTTACTATAATTATTCTGCAGCTAGCTAGGAGATATTGATACTTCCGTTGCTATAGTTATTCTGTAGCTAGTTAGGAGATACTGATACTTCCATTGCTATAGTTATTCTGTAGCTAGTTAGGATATATTATATACTTCCGTTGCTATAGTTATTCTGTAGCTAGTTAGGAGCCCGATACTGTATTCTTCTGTTGCTATAGTTATTCTGTAGCTAGTTAGGAGATACTATATACTTCCGTTGCTATAGTTATTCTGTAGCTAGTCAGGAGATACTGATACTTCCTTTGCTATAGTTATTCTGTAGCTAGTTAGGAGATACTGATACTTCCGTTGCTATAGTTATTCTGCAGCTAGTTAGGAGATACTGATACTTCCGTTACTATAATTATTCTCCAGCTAGTTAGGAGATACTGATACTTCCGTTGCTATAGTTATTCTGTAGCTAGTTAGGAGATACTGATACTTCCGTTGCTATAGTTATTCTGTAGCTAGTTATGAGATACTGTATTCTTCCGTTGCTATAGTTATTCTGTAGCTAGTTAGGAGATACTATATACTTCCGTTGCTATAGTTATTCTGTAGCTAGTCAGGAGATACTGATACTTCCTTTGCTATAGTTATTCTGTAGCTAGTTAGGAGATACTGATACTTCCGTTGCTATAGTTATTCTGTAGCTAGTTAGGAGATACTGATACTTCCGTTGCTATAGTTATTCTGTAGCTAGTTAGGAGATACTGTATACTTCCGTTGCTGTAGTTATTCTGTAGCTAGTAAGGAGATACTGATACTTCCGTTGCTATAGTTATTCTGTAGCTAGTTAGGAGATACTGATACTTCCGTTGCTATAGTTATTCTGTAGCTAGTTAGGAGATACTGTATACTTCCGTTGCTGTAGTTATTCTGTAGCTAGTAAGGAGATACTGATACTTCCGTTGCTATAGTTATTCTGTAGCTAGTTAGGAAATACTGTATACTTCCTTTGCTATAGTTATTCTGTAGCTAGTTAGGAGATACTGATACTTCCGTTACTATAATTATTCTCCAGCTAGTTAGGAGATACTGATACTTCCGTTACTATAATTATTCTCCAGCTAGTTAGGAGATACTGATACTTCCGTTGCTATAGTTATTCTGTAGCTAGTTAGGAGATACGGTATACTTCCGTTGCTGTAGTTATTCTGTAGCTAGTAAGGAGATAATGATACTTCCGTTGCTATAGTTATTCTGTAGCTAGTTAGGAGATACTGTATACTTCCGTTGCTATAGTTATTCTGTAGCTAGTTAGGAGATACTGTATACTTCCGTTGCTGTAGTTATTCTGTAGCTAGTAAGGAGATACTGATACTTCCGTTGCTATAGTTATTCTGTAGCTAGTTAGGAGATACTGTATACTTCCGTTGCTATAGTTATTCTGTAGCTGGTTAGGAGATACTGATACTTCTGTTGCTATAGTTATTCTGTAGCTAGTTAGGAGATACTGTATACTTCCGTTGCTTTAGTTATTCTGTAGCTAGTTAGGAGATACTGATACTTCCGTTGCTATAGTTATTCTGTAGCTAGTTAGGAGATACTGATACTTCCGTTGCTATAGTTATTCTGTAGCTAGTTAGGAGATACTGATACTTCCGTTGCTATAGTTATTCTGTAGCTAGTTAGGAGATACTGATACTTCCGTTGCTATAGTTATTCTGTAGCTAGTTAGGAGATACTGATACTTCCGTTGCTATAGTACTCTGTAGCTAGTTAGGAGATACTGTATACTTCCGTGGCTATTTACTGTCAACATTACATTTCATTTAAATTACTATTAGCTGTGCTCTGTTGTTCTGTGGTTTGGTTTTGAAAGTGTTTGATTTTGTTTACTTTGCTGTAGTGTGTAATCGTTTTTTAGTGTTGTTAACAGTCAGTGTGTCTATCTGTGTGTGTCTGTATGAAAATCAAATCAAATCTAATTTTATAGGTCTGATACAGATGGTTAGCAGATGTTAATACGAGTGTAGCGAAATGCTTGTGCCTCTAGTTCCGGCAGTGCAGTAATATCTAACAAGTAATTAACAATTCCATGGGATGGAATAAGAATATGTACATATAAATATATGTATAAGCGATGACCGAGCAGCATAGGCAAGATACAATAGATGGTATAAAATACAGTATATACATGTGAGATGAGCAAGGTAAGATATGTCAACATTATTAAAGTGGCATTATTAAAGTGACTAGTGATCCATTTATTAAAGTGTCCAATGATTTTGAGTCTGTATGTAGGCAGCAGCCTCTCTGTGTTAGTGATGACTGTTTAATGGTCTGATGGCCTTTAGATAGAAGCTGTTTTTCAGTCTCTCGTTCCCAGCTTTCATGCACCTGTACTGACCTCACCTTCTGGATGGAAGTGGGGGGAACAGGCAGTGGCTCGAGTGGCTGTTGTCCTTGATGATATTTTTGGCCTTCCTGTGACATCGGGTGCTGTAGGTGTCCTGGAGGGCAGGTAGTTTGCCACCGGTGATGCGTTGTGCAGACCGCACCACCCTCAAATCAGATCAAGTCTTTGGAGAGCCTTGCGGTTGTGGGCGGTGCAGTTGCCGTACCAGGAGGATGCTCTCAATTTTGCATTTGTAAAGGTTTGAGGGTTTCAGGTGACAAGCCTTCTTCACCACACTGTCTGTGTGGGTGGACCATTTCAATTTGTCCGTGATGTGTACGCAGAGGAACTTAAAATCTCCACCGTCTCCACTACTGTCCCGTCGATGTGGATAGGGGGTGCTCCCTCTGCTGTTTTCTGAAGTCCACGATCATCTCCTTTATTTTGTTGACGTTGAGTGAGAGGTTGTTTTCCTGACACTACACTCCGAGTGCCCTCACCTCCTCCCTGTAGGCTGTCTCATCATTGTTGGTATTCAAGCCCACTATTGTTGTGTCGTCTGCAAACTTGATGATTGAGTTGGAGGCATGCATGGCCACGCAGTCATGGGTGAACAGGAAGTACAGGAGGGGGCTGAGCACGTACTCGTGGGGACCCGGATGTTGAAGATCAGCGAAGTGTAGATGTTGTTTCCTACCTTCACCACCTGGGGGCGGCCCGTCAGAAAGTCCAGGACCCAGTTTCACAGGGCGGGGTTGAGACCCAGGGTCTCAAACTTAATGATGAGCTTTGAGGGAACTATGGTGTTGAATGCTGAGCTGTAGTCAATGAACAGCATACTTACATAGGTATTACTCTTGTCCAGATGGGATAGGGCAGTGTGATGGTGATTGCATCTTCTGTGGACCTATTGGGGCGGTATGCAAAATGAAGTGGGTCTAGGGTATCAGGTAGGGTGGAGGTGATATGATCCTAGCCTTGCGAGGGTTAACACGTTTAAATGTCTTAAATGTCAGCCACGGAGAAGGATAGGGGGGCCCCGCAGTCCTTAGTAGCGGGCTGCATTGGTGGCACTGTATTGTCCTCGAGGTGGGCAAAGGTGTTTATTTTGTCTGGAAGCAGGACATCGGTGTCTGTGATGTGGCTGGTTTTCTTTTTTGTAGTCCGTAATTGCCTGTAGACCCTGCCACAAATGTCTCGTGACTGAGCCGTTGAATTGCGACTCCACTTTGTCTCCATACCGACATTTCACTTGTTTGAATGCCTTGCGGAGGGAAAGACAACACTGTTTAAATTCAGCCATATTCCCAGTCATCTGTCCGTGGTTAAATGTAGTGGTGTGTGCTTTCAGTCTTGCTCGGATGCTGCCATCTATCCACAGTTTCTGGTTCGGGAAGGTTTAAATAGTCACACTGGGTACAACATCTCCAATGCACTTCCTTATAAACTCGCTCACCGAAAGCGTATAAATCAATGTTATTCTCTGAGGCTGCCCGGATCATTTCCCAGTCCGCGTGATCAAAACAATCTTGAAGCGTGGATTCCAATTGGTCAGACCAGCGTTGAATAGTTCTTGTCATGGGAACATCCTGTTTGACTTTCTGCCTGTAGGACAGTAGGGGCAAAATGGATTTGTGGTTAGATTTGCCGGGCGGGGGCGGGCCTCCATCTACCTCTTCTGCCGCAACTTTGTTTTGGGTCGGCCTCTGGGATTAGATCCAGGATTCTATAATGATTGTGGTCTGCAGGCTTTGATTTCCCATTGTTTACCCACAGTTACCAAGGACTAGTTCTATTGGTATTGTCTTGGGTGTGACTGGCCCGGTAGAGACACACACACACACACACACACACACACTCTCTCTCTCTCTCTCTCTCTCTCTCAGGTGAAATCCTACCCAGGTTTGGGGTCACCTTGCTGGAGCAGGAAAATCCTAAAGAGTCCTTAGCAGACAATCAGGAACCCAGGGGGAAATCATTGGTCCTGTCAAGGCCACAACAAACAGGGACATAGATTTATGGTGTTTTCGTTTCCTTTCCCACCCACCTCCCAAAAAAACATGTCACCTCAGCGGTTAGCTTTAAATTCTTAGCTAGCGACTCCAGCGAGGTGTTATGTGGAACAGTATTGTGTGGAATCGAAGTGCCAGGCCTATACCCTGAAGTACTTTGTGGGTCTTGGACTGAAACTCCAAGAGAAGAAGTGAAAGAAACAGAAAGAGAGGTTCTTGTTCCTCTGAAGGATCTCTGTCCTCCATCTGGCCCTGTTGTTCAGACAGAGGAGTCAGTGAACATGAACACAGAACGGATCAGACAGAGGAGTCAGTGAACATGAACACAGAACGGATCAGACAGAGGAGTCAGTGGACAGAACAGATACATGGTTTCTCTGTGTCTTTTCATCCCTCTCTCCCCGGTCTTTCTCTCTTTCTCCCTCTGTCTTTTGCTCCTTTTTCAACCCCCCCTTCTCTCTTGTTTTCTCTCTCTTTCTCTCCTCTCTTTCTTCTTCCTCTTTCTGTTTATCTCTCTCTCTCCCCCTCTGGTTATTCCTTCATCTATTCCTCTTTCTTGATGTCTCCCTCTCTCCTTCCCTCTCTTTCTTTCCCCTCTCTCCTTCCCTCTCTTTCTCTCTCTTTCCTTCCCTCTCTTTTTCTCTCTCTCCTTCCCTCTCTTTCTGTCCCTCTCTTTCTGTCCCTCTCTTTCTGTCCCCTCTCCTTCCCTCTCTTTTTCTCTCTCTCCTTCCCCTCTCTCCTTCCCTCTCTTTTTCCCTCTCTCCTTCCCTCTCTTTCTGTCCTTCTCTTTCTGTTCCTCTCTCCTTCCCTCTCTCTTTCTGTCCCTCTCTCCTACCCTCTCTTTCTGTCCCTCTCTCCTACCTTCTCTTTCTGTTCCTCTCTCCTTCCCTCTCTTTCTGTCCCTCTCTCCTACCCTCTCTTTCTGTCCCTCTCTCCTACCTTCTCTCTCTCTCCCTCTCTCTTTCCCTCTCTTTCTGTCCCTCTCTCCTACCCTCTCTTTCTGTCCCTCTCTCCTTCCCTCTCTTTCTGTCCCTCTCTCCTTCCCTCTCTGTCTGTCCCTCTCTCCTTCCCTCTCTTTCCGTCCCTCTCTCCTCCCCTCTCTTTCTGTCCCTCTCTCCTACCTTCTCTTTCTGTCCCTCTCTCCTTCCCTCTCTCTCTCTTTCTGTCCCTCTCTCCTTCCCTCTCTTTCTGTCCCTCTCTCCTTCCCTCTCTTTCTGTCCCTCTCTCCTTCCCTCTCTTTCTGTCCCTCTCTCCTACCCTCTCTTTCTGTCCCTCTCTCCTTCCCTCTCTTTCTGTCCCTCTCTCCTTCCCTCTCTTTCTGTCCCTCTCTCCTTCCCTCTCTTTCTGTCCCTCTCTCCTTCCCTCTCTTTCTGTCCCTCTCTCCGTCCCTCTCTTTCCATCCCTCTCTCCTTCCCTCTCTTTCTCCCTCTGTCCTTCCCTCTCTTTCTCCCTCTCTCCTTCCCTCTCTCTCTTTCCCTCTCTCCTTCCCTCTCTTTCTCCCTCTCTCCTTCCCTCTCTTTCTCTCCCTCTCCTTCCCTCTCTTTCTCTCCCTTTCCTTCCCTCTCTTTCTCTCCCTCTCTCCTTCCCTCTCTCCTTTCTCTCCCCCTCTCCTTCCCTCTCTTTCCCTCCTTTTCTCCTTCCCTCTCTTTCTCCCTCTGTCCTTCCCTCTCGTTCTCTCCCTCTCCTTCCCTCTCTTTCTGTCCCTCTGTCCTTCCCTCTCATTCTCTCCCTCTCTCCTTCCCTCTCTTTCTCCCTCTCTCCACCCCTCTCTTTCTCTCCCTCTCCCTCTGCCACCCCTCTCTGCACGGTCCCTCCCTCTCCGTCCCTCTATCTAGCAAGTGTGACTCTGTCTCTCTCTCCCTTTACCCACTCTTCCCCTCCCTCTCCTGTGGCAGATGGGTAAGGATGAATAGTGTCAGCAGCTAGACTCTTTAACCCCGACACCACACCAGACAACACCATACAAGACACAGAGATTAAGGCTTTTCTAAACAATTCAACCAAACATGCACTGTGGAAACAAACTCACAATAGAACTCATTCACGGCTGACAGTCATACGAATGCCGTTATCCATCTTGCGCAGACATTCAAAGAAATTTCTTCCTTCACTCAATAAGATCCATAGACGAAAACACAAAATCATAGACAAAAACACTGTAGTTGTGTCTAAACTGCCAACAAAGCCTGCTTTATAGCAGTGATTGAGTGATTAGGCAATAAATTCATGTTTACTGGATTAAGGAAAGATGCAAAACTACATTTTCTGTGTTATTTTTCTGCATGGTAGGATGGAATGAACTCTGCCGTAGGACAGACATACAGCAAATTGCTTAAGCAATTAAACTCTTCCTCTAAATCAGCCTATGACTGTGTCCCAAATGGCACACTATTTCCTATATAGTACACTACTGTTGAGCAGGACCCATAAAATATTCCCTAAATCATACAGTACTGTTGAGCAGGGCCCATAGACTATTCCCTATATAGTACACTACTGTTGAGCAGGGCCCATATACTATTCCCTATATAGTACACTACTGTTTAGCAGGGCCCATAGACTATTCCCTATATAGTACACAACTGTTGAGCAGGGCCCATAGACTATTCCCTATATAGTACACTACTGTTGAGCAGGGCCCATAGACTATTCCCTAAATAGTACACTACTGTTTAGCAGGGCCCATAGACTATTCCCTATATAGTACACTACTGTTGAGCAGGGCCCATAGACTATTCCCTATATAGTACACTACTGTTGAGCAGGGCCCAAAGACTATTCCCTATATAGTACACTACTGTTGAGCAGGGCCCATAGACTATTCCCTATATAGTACACTACTGTTGAGCAGGGCCTATAGACTATTCCCTATATAGTACACTACTGTTGAGCAGGGCCCATAGACTATTCCCTATATAGTACACTACTGTTGAGCAGGGCCCATTGACTATTCCCTATATAGTACACTACTGTTGAGCAGGGCCCATAGACTATTCCCTATATAGTACACTACTGTTGAGCAGGGCCCATAGACTATTCCCTATATAGTACACTACTGTTGAGCAGGGCCCATAGACTATTCCCTATATAGTACACTACTGTTGAGCAGGGCCAATAGGCAATAGGCTGCCATTTCAAATCAAATCAAATTTTATTTGTCACATACACATGGTTAGCAGATGTTAATGCAAGTGTAGCGAAATGCTTGTGCTTCTAGTTCCGACAATGCAGTAATAACCAACAAGTATTCTAACTAACAATTCCAAAACTAATTTCTTACACACAGTGTAAGGGGATAAAGAACATGTACATAAAGATATGAATGAGTGATGGTGCAGAGCAGCATAGGCAAGATACAGTAGATGGTATTGAGTACAGTATATACATATGAGATGAGTATGTAAACAAAGTGGCATAGTTAAAGTGGCTAGTGATACATGTATTACATAAGGATGCAGTAGATGATATAGAGTACAGTATATACGTATACACATGAGATGAATAATTTAGGGTATGTAAACATTATATTAGGTAGCATTGTTTAAAGTGGCTAGTGATATATTTTACATAATTTCCCATCAATTCCCATTATTAAAGTGGCTGGAGTTGAGTCAGTGTGTTGGCAGCAGCCACTCAATGTTAGTGGTTGCTGTTTAACAGTCTGATGGCCTTGAGATAGAAGCTGTTTTTCAGTCTCTCGGTCCCAGCTTTGATGCACTTGTACTGACCTCGCCTTCTGGATGATAGCGGGGTGAACAGGCAGTGGCTCGGGTGGGTGTTGTCCTTGATGATCTTTATGGCCTTCCTGTAACATCGGGTGGTGTAGGTGTCCTGGAGGGCAGGTAGTTTGCCCCTGGTGATGCGTTGTGCAGACCTCACTACCCTCTGGAGAGCCTTACGGTTGTGGGCGGAGCAGTTGCCGTACCAGGCGGTGATACAGCCCGCCAGGATGCTCTCGATTGTGCATCTGTAGAATTTTGTGAGTGCTTTTGGTGACAAGCCGAATTTCTTCAGCCTCCTGAGGTTGAAGAGGCGCTGCTGCGCCTTCTTCACGATGCTCTCTGTGTGAGTGGACCAATTCAGTTTGTCTGTGATGTGCATGCCGAGGAACATAAAACTTACTACCCTCTCCACTACTGTTCCATCGATGTGGATAGGGGGTGTTCCCTCTGCTGTTTCCTGAAGTCCACAATCATCTCCTTAGTTTTGTTGACGTTGAGTGTGAGGTTATTGTCCTGACACCACACTCCGAGGGCCCTCACCTCCTCCCTGTAGGCCATCTCGTCGTTGTTGGTAATGAAGCCTACCACTGTTGTGTCGTCCGCAAACTTGATGATTGAGTTGGAGGCGTGCGTGTCCGCACAGTCGTGGGTGAACAGGGAGTACAGGAGAGGGCTCAGAACGCACCCTTGTGGGGCCCAGTGTTGAGGATCAGCGGGGTGGAGATGTTGTTGCCTACCCTCACCACCTGGGGGCGGCCCGTCAGGAAGTCCAGTACCCAGTTGCACAGGGCGGGGTCGAGACCCAGGGTCTCGAGCTTGATGACGAGCTTGGAGGGTACTATGGTGTTAAATGCCGAGCTGTAGTCGATGAACAGCATTCTCACATAGGTATTCCTCTTGTCCAGATGGGTTAGGGCAGTGTGCAGTGTGGTTGAGATTGCGTCGTCTGTGTACCTATTTGGGCGGTAAGCAAATTGGAGTGGGTCTAGGGTGTCAGGTAGGGTGGAGGTGATATGGTCCTTGACTAGTCTCTCAAAGCACTTCATGATGACGGAAGTGAGATCTACGGGGCGGTAGTCGTTTAGCTCAGTTACCTTAGCTTTCTTGGGAACAGGAACAATGGTTGCCCTCTTGAAGCATGTGGGAACAGCAGACTGGTATAGGGATTGATTGAATATGTCTGTAAACACACCAGCCAGCTGGTCTGCGCATGCTCTGAGGGCGCGGCTGGGGATGCCGTCTGGGCCTGCAGCCTTGCGAGGGTTAACACGTTTAAATGTTTTACTCACCTCGGCTGCAGTGAAGGAGAGACCGCATGTTTTCGTTGCAGGCCATGTCAGTGGCACTGTATTGTCCTCAAAGCGGGCAAAAAAGTTATTTAGTCTGCCTGGGAGCAAGACATCCTGGTCCGTGACTGGGCTGGTTTTCTTCTTGTAGTCCGTGATTGACTGTAGACCCTGCCACATGCCTCTTGTGTCTGAGCCGTTGAATTGAGATTCTACTTTGTCTCTATACTGACGCTTAGCTTGTTTGATAGCCTTACGGAGGGAATAGCTGCACTGTTTGTATTCGGTCATGTTACCTGTCACCTTGCCCTGATTAAAAGCAGTGGTTCGCACTTTCAGTTTCACGCGAATGCTGCCATTAATCCACGGTTTCTGGTTTGGGAATGTTTTAATCGTTGCTATGGGAACGACATCTTCAACGCACGTTCTAATGAACTCGCACACCGAATCAGCGTATTCGTCAATGTTGTTGTCTGACGCAATACGAAACCAGTCCAGGTGATGGAAGCAGTCTTGGAGTGTGGAATCAGCTTGGTCGGACCAGCGTTGGACAGACCTCATCGTGGGAGCTTCTTGTTTTAGTTTCTGTCTGTAGGCAGGGATCAGCAAAATGGAGTCATGGTCAGCTTTTGGGACACAGCCTCTGATTCTGCCCTTTCTCTCCTGCCTTCTTATCCCTGACTGACTGACTGACACTTCTACCCAGGGCTCACACAGGGGAGAGGTTATCAGTGTGTGTTTGTGTGTGTGTCTGTGTGAATGACTGACTGGGATTCATTTATGCTCTTCCCATGATTGCAGCTTGTTAATCACAGCAGATCATTATGAGAGGTTGATTGTGTCAAACTGTAGTCCAGCTGAAATAATGCAGACACAAGCCGTTTATTTCTTCCACAGAGCACTGTTCTCTCTGTCTCTCTCTGTCTGTTCTTCTTTCCATCTCTAACACTCTCTGTGTCTCCCTCTCTGTGTCTCTCCCTCTCTGTGTCTCTCTCTGTCTCTCTGTCTCTCCCTCTCTGTGTCTCTCTCTGTCTGTTCTTCTTTCCATCTCTACCACTCTCTGTGTCTCTGTGTGTCTCTTTGTGTCTCTCCCTCTCTGTGTCTCTCCCTGTCTCTCTGCATCTCTCCCTCTCTGTGTCTCTCTCTGTCTTTTCTTCTTTCCATCTCTACCACTCTCTGTGTCTCTGTGTGTCTCTTTGTGTCTCTCCCTCTCTGTCTCTCCCTGTCTCTCTGTGTCTCTCCCTCTCTGTGTCTCTCTCTGTCTCTCTGTCTCTCCCTCTCTGTCTCTCCCTCTCTGTCTCTCTCTCTGTCTCTCTCTCTCTCTCTCTCTCTCTCTCTCTCTCTCTCTCTCTCTCTCTCTCTCTGTGTCTCTTTCTCTCTCTCTGTGTCTCTCTCTCTGTCTCTCTGTGTCTCTCCCTCTCTGTGTCTCTCTCTGTCTCTCTGTCTCTCTCTCTGTCTCTCTGTGTCTCTCTCTCTCTGTGTCTCTTTCTCTCTCTGTGTGTCTCTCTCTCTCTGTCTCTCTCTCGCTCTCTGTGTCTCTCTCTCTCTGTGTCTGTCTCTCTGTATCTCTGTCTCTCTCTGTATCTCTGTCTCTCTCTGTATCTCTGTGTATCTCTGTGTCTGTCTCTCTGTATCTCTGTCTCTCTCTGCATGCTGGGAGTGTTTGGTGCATGCTGGGAGTTGTGTGAGTGAGTGCGAGTGTTGTGTAGAGTTAGATATCTTTTACGTTTCCTTTTCTTGGTGGTATCTGTGTTTTATTCCTTTGCATTTATAAGGTCATCATTATTTTTATATAGTTGTTGTGGTAGAATTAAGTATATTGTTTTTTTGTGTCGAAATTACCTTGGTTTTGGCGGGGATGGCGACCCACATGGGGACGCCGTTCCTGTCACTTCGGCACGGCTTTAGGTGTGTTACTGAAGCTACTGTCACTGTGGAGGAGTTTCTATTCGCCGTAGGAGAAAAGGTAGGATGTGAGAATGTTGCTTATGCGTCACGGATGAATAAAACGTTGGTGGTTTTTATTAAAGAAGAGTGTCTTGTAGATCGGATGGTACTTCTTAAAGAAGAGAGTCTTGTAGATCGTATGGTACTTCTTAAAGAAGAGTGTCTTGTAGATCGTATGGTTACTGGTACTTTAAAGAAGAGTGTCTTGTAGATCGGATGGTACTTCTTAAAGAAGAGTGTCTTGTAGATCGGATGGTACTTCTTAAAGAAGAGTGTCTTGTAGATCGGATGGTACTTCTTAAAGAAGAGTGTCTTGTAGATCGTATGGTACTTCTTAAAGAAGAGTGTCTTGTAGATCGGATGGTACTTCTTAAAGAAGAGTGTCTTGTAGATCGGATGGTACTTCTTAAAGAAGAGTGTCTTGTAGATTGTATGGTTGAGCATGGTGTACTTCTTAAAGAAGAGTGTCTTGTAGATTGTATGGTTGAGCATGGTGTACTTCTTAAAGAAGAGTGTCTTGTAGATCGTATGGTACTTCTTAAAGAAGAGTGTCTTGTAGATCGTATGGTACTTCTTAAAGAAGAGTGTCTTGTAGATCGTATGGTTGAGCATGGTGTACTTCTTAAAGAAGAGTGTCTTGTAGATCTTTTTATGGTTGAGCATGGTGTACTTCTTAAAGAAGAGTGTCTTGTTGATCGTATGGTTGAGCATGGTGTACTTCTTAAAGAAGAGTGTCTTGTAGATCGTATGGTTGAGCATGGTGTACTTCTTAAAGAAAAGTGTCTTGTTGATCGTATGGTTGAGCATGGTGTACTTCTTAAAGAAGAGTGTCTTGATCGTATGGTACTTCTTAAAGAAGAGTGTCTTGTTGATCGTATGGTTGAGCATGGTGTACTTCTTAAAGAAGAGTGTCTTGTTGATCGTATGGTTGAGCATGGCGTACTTCTTAAAGAAGAGTGTCTTGTAGATCGTATGGTTGAGCATGGCGTACTTCTTAAAGAAGAGTGTCTTGTAGATCGTATGGTTGAGCATGGTGTACTTCTTAAAGAAGAGTGTCTTGTAGATCGTATGGTACTTCTTAAAGAAGAGTGTCTTGTAGATCGTATGGTTGAGCATGGTGTACTTCTTAAAGAAGAGTGTCTTGTAGATCGTATGGTTGAGCATGGTGTACTTCTTAAAGAAGATTGTCTTTAAAGAAGAGTGTCTTGTAGATCGTATGGTTGAGCATGGTGTACTTCTTAAAGAAGAGTGTCTTGTAGATCGTATGGTTGAGCATGGTGTACTTCTTAAAGAAGAGAGTCTTGTAGATCGTATGGTACTTCTTAAAGAAGAGTGTCTTGTAGATCGTATGGTACTTCTTAAAGAAGAGTGTCTTGTTGATCGCATGGTTGAGCATGGTGTACTTCTTAAAGAAGAGTGTCTTGTAGATTGTATGGTTGAGCATGGTGTACATCTTAAAGAAGAGTGTCTGGTTGATCGTATGGTACTTCTTAAAGAAGAGTGTGTTGTTGATCGTATGGTTGAGCATGGTGTACTTCTTAAAGAAGAGAGTCTTGTAGATCGTATGGTAGCTGGGAGGAGCGGGGATCCGATCATCTTAAAGAAGAGTGTCTTGTTGATCGTGATGGTTGAGCATGGTGTACTTCTTAAAGAAGAGTGTCTTGTAGATCGTCAAATGGTTGAGCATGGTGTACTTCTTAAAGAAGAGTGTCTTGTAGATCGTATGGTACTTCTTAAAGAAGAGTGTCTTGTAGATCGTATGGTTGAGCATGGTGTACTTCTTAAAGAAGAGTGTCTTGTTGATCGTATGGTTGAGCATGGCGTACTTCTTAAAGAAGAGTGTCTTGTAGATCGTATGGTTGAGCATGGCGTACTTCTTAAAGAAGAGTGTCTTGTAGATTGTATGGTTGAGCATGGCGTACTTCTTAAAGAAGAGTGTCTTGTAGATCGTATGGTTGAGCATGGTGTACTTCTTAAAGAAGAGTGTCTTGTAGATCGCATGGTTGAGCATGGTGTACTTCTTAAAGAAGAGTGTCTTGTAGATCGTATGGTACTTCTTAAAGAAGAGTGTCTTGTAGATCGTATGGTTGAGCATGATGTACTTCTTAAAGAAGAGTGTCTTGTAGATCGTATGGTTGAGCATGGTGTACTTCTTAAAGAAGAGAGTCTTGTAGATCGTATGGTACTTCTTAAAGAAGAGTGTCTTGTAGATCGTATGGTACTTCTTAAAGAAGAGTGTCTTGTTGATCGTATGGTTGAGCATGGTGTACTTCTTAAAGAAGAGTGTCTTGTAGATCGTATGGTTGAGCATGGTGTACTTCTTAAAGAAGAGTGTCTTGTAGATCGTATGGTTGAGCATGGTGTACTTCTTAAAGAAGAGTGTCTGGTTGATCATATGGTTGAGCATGGTGTACTTCTTAAAGAAGATGCACATGTTTACTGGTGCGTGTCGGGTTTGGTACCCGTCCCGTGCTCTGGGTTCAGCCAGCCTATGTTCATGCCTGTTAGGCGTGGGGTGTACCAAGCTGGGTCATCTGATGCGGAGCAGGAGCAGATCGTTGGAGGAGCTGGGAGAAAGAGCGGGGATCCGATCATCTCGCCTACTGAGGAAGGTTGTTGCTGAGGTCTGTGACTCCTTGCCAGGGCTTCATCTGCAGTATGTGACTGACACTTCCAATTCTGATCGGTGGAAGGAGGGTCTGGATGACGTTTTCCCTGTACTGATTGTTAGTGCTGCGATTGGGTCATTCGAGGAGGATGTGGGGATGCTGCTGTCCTTTGGTACCCCGGAGCTGGAGGAGTTCAAGGAGGTGGGAAAGAAGGCCCTGTAAAAGAAAATGTGTAAAAGTGTCCCATGCCTCTTCCCTGGAAGGGGTCAAATGGACGAGGTGGGTGGGTGTGTTTGGTCCAGGTGCATCCCCAAAAGGCTGTTGGCGATCTTTATACAAACTGCCTATTGAAAAGAGAACAGCTTACCTCCAATGGATGATAATACATGGAGCCATAGCCACCCATATGCATCTGGTACACCTGGATCCGACAGTTGGGGAAGGGTGTCCATTCTGTGCTGAGTCTGAAACTCTGGCACATCTGTTTTTACAGTGTCCCAGGTTGGTCGGGATGATTGGCCTGATCACTTCTTGGTTCTCAGCTTGGAGGAGCTGGGAGAGGTTTTCTCTTCCCAACTGTTTATATTTGGGCTAAAGTAAAGGTTTAGTCGAAGGGGTGTAATTATTTTGCTTAATTTTGTGTTAGGGGCAGCTAAATTAGCAATATGGAAGACCCAGAAGAACAGTATTCGGGGACAGGGGTCTGTGGATGTGGTGGGAATGCTGGAGGGAATGTTGGCAGCGAGACTGAGGGTTGAGTTTGCCTATTATAAACTGGTTAACAATGTTGATCTGTTTATGAGTATATGGGGTATTCAGAGTCTGTTGTGTTTAGTTACTATGGAGGAGAATTTGGAGCTGTGTTTTTAATTGATGTGTAACTATGGTTTTGTCTCTCTCTGTCTCTCTCTCTCTGTCTCTCTCTCTCCGTCTGTCTCTCTGTCTGTCTGTCTCTCTCTCTGTCTCTCTCTCTCTCTCTCTCTCTCTCTCTCTCTCCCCACTCCCTCCTCTCCACCTCTCCCTCTCGTCTCTCTGTATGGGGGTAGTGCTTCCCAGACCCCGTCATGTATAAATACACCACCTCCAATGCAAGGTACAGTGAGAGATGGTGTGTGTGTGTGTGTGTGTGTGTGTGTGTGTGTGTGTGTGCGTGCGTGCGTGCGTGCGTGTGTCTGTGTGTGTGTGTGCGTTCGTGTGTGTGTGTGTGTGTGTGTGTGTGCGTGCGTGCGTGTGTGTGTGTGTGTGCGTGCGTGCGTGCGTGTGTGTGTACTTACTAATGGATGGGTGTCCATAATGCCCTGCCTAGTGGTTTAAGCTGAAACACTACATCATGAAGCCTATTCACCATTGTAATTACCGATGATATAGGAGCCATTATCATTGATCACTGTGTGCTATTGGAAAGACACCAATGCACCTGATGTCAGACTGGCTCTGACTGGCTCTGACTGGCTCTGACTGGCTCCGACTCTGACTGTCTCTGACTGGCTCTGACTGGCTCTGGCTCTGACTGTCTTTGACTCTGACTGGCTCTGACTGGCTCTGACTGGCTCTGACTGGCTCTGGCTCTGACTGGCTCTGACTGGCTCTGACTGGCTCTGGCTCTGACTGGCTCTGACTGGCTCTGGCTCTGACTGGCTCTGACTGGCTCTGACTGGCTCTGACTGGCTCTGGCTCTGACTGGCTTGACTCTGACTGGCTCTGACTGGCTCTGACTGGCTCTGCTCTGACTGGCTCTGACTGGCTCTGACTCTGACTGGCTCTGGCTCTGACTGGCTCTCTGGCTCTGACTGGCTCTGGCTCTGACTGGCTCTGACTGGCTCTGGCTCTGACTGGCTCTGGCTCTGACTGGCTCTGACTCTGACTGGCTCTGACTGGCTCTGACTGGCTCTGGCTCTGACTGTCTCTGACTGGCTCTGGCTCTGACTGTCTCTGACTGTCTCTGGCTCTGACTCTGACTGGCTCTGGCTCTGACTGGCTCTGACTGGCTCTGACTGTCTCTGACTGTCTCTCTCTGGCTCTGACTGGCTCTGACTGGCTCTGACTGTCTCTGACTCTGACTCTGACTGTCTCTGGCTCTGGCTCTGACTGTCTCTGACTGTCTCTGTCTCTGGCTCTGACTCTGACTGGCTCTGACTGGCTCTGGCTCTGACTGGCTCTGACTGGCTCTGACTGGCTCTGACTGGCTCTGACTGTCTCTGTCTCTGGCTCTGACTCTGACTGGCTCTGGCTCTGGCTCTGACTGCTCTGACTGGCTCTGACTGGCTCTGACTCTCTGACTGTCTCTGACTCTGACTGGCTCTGGCTCTGACTGGCTCTCTGGCTCTGACTGGCTCTGACTGGCTCTGGCTCTGACTGGCTCTGACTGGCTCTGACTGGCTCTGACTGGCTCTGGCTCTGACTGTCTCTGACTCTGACTGGCTCTGACTGGCTCTGACTGGCTCTGGCTCTGACTGTCTCTGACTGTCTCTGACTCTGACTGGCTCTGGCTCTGACTGGCTCTGACTGGCTCTGACTCTGACTGGCTCTGACTGGCTCTGACTGGCTCTGACTGTCTCTGACTCTGACTGGCTCTGACTGGCTCTGACTCTGACTGGCTCTGACTCTGACTGGCTCTGATTGGCTCTGACTGGCTCTGACTGGCTCTGGCTCTGACTGACTCTGACTCTGACTGGCTCTGATTCTGACTGGCTCTGACTCTGACTGACTCTGACTGACTCTGACTGGCTCTGACTCTGACTGACTCTGACTGACTCTGACTCTCACTGGCTCTGACTCTGACTGGCTCTGACTGGCTCTGGCTCTGACTGGCTCTGGCTCTGACTGGCTCTGACTCTGACTGGCTCTGACTCTGACTGGCTCTGACTGGCTCTGACTGGCTCTGGCTCTTCTATCTGGCTGCTGTACGCTTTGGGCCAGGAGGTTTTTGCTTGTTTAGTTTTTTAACTCTGGGCCTTAGTTATAGCCTTAGTTATAGTCTGTACCTAGGGACATCAGTTTGTCATCGCTGTATGGTCTAATGGAGTTAAACTCTACTATAGTAGTTCTAGTTTATTGACCTGATGATCTAATGGAGTTGAACTCTACTATAGTAGTTCTAGGTTATTGACCTGATGATCTAATGGAGTTCAACTCTACTATAGTAGTTCTGGTCTTTTTACCAAGAGTCCAGAGTATTTCTTTAGGTACGGTATGTATGCTGTAGGCTGATGACAATAATATAAATCACTCCCACTCTTTCGACAGTTGGAGTTGTCTTTTTTCAAGTAAATTTGCATGCTAGACACAACCTGGAATAAGTGGGTTGTTTTATCATTAAAAACCCATTCCATTTATTCTATCTTGCTTCGGCTAACACACTAATCTGGTTGATTTGTATGCTGAAGGTGGTGGCAGTTTCCACTGAGAAGACAGAGGGGGGTGGGTGCTAAGACCTTAGAATATCATTAATTGTACTGAGCTATATTCAGTATACTGTGTTTTATCTTCCTCCCCACTTAGATATTTTCCAAAACTCTTTCTGATATAATCTTTCCGATTATGGTCCTTCAAAGGCCAGGCAATACACCCAAATGACCTCCGAACTCAAAGAAAAAAGAAACCTGTATCATTCAGAAATGGAGGGTGTTTCTCTTTACAATGACAAACTGGAGGAGTTGTTTGATGGGTCTGGCTCTATCTTTTTTTCTCCCCATTTCTCTTCCTCTCCCCTCTCTCTCTGTCTCTCCCCTCTCTCTCTTTCGCTCTCTGTCTGTGTATATTTGCATAAACAGATGGATATATCAAAGCTGTATGGTTGTACATGTTGCCTCTGCGCTGGCTAAGTTAATTCAAAGATGAAAGGAGGCTGTTTTGTCAGAAAAGGCTTTGGTTGACGGAGTCAGCTGTAATTCTCCATTAAATTGCTAATGGAGTTACCAAGGTTACAGTTGCATGAGTCCCTGAGAGAGAGAGAGAGAGAGAGAGAGAGGAGCGGGGGTAGAGAGAAAGAGAGAGAGAGTGAGGGCGGGGGTAGAGAGAAAGAGAGAGAGAGAGGTGGGGCAGGGGGGAGAGAGAGAGAGGGGGGGGGCGGGCGGGAGAGAGAGAGAGAGGTGGGGAGAGAGAGAGAGGTGGGGCAGGGGTAGAGAGAGAGGGTGGGGTGGGGTGGGGCAGGGGAGAGAGAGGGTGGGTGGGGTGGGGCAGGGGTCGAGAGAGGGTGGGTGGGGTGGGGCAGGGATAGAGAGAGGGTGGGTGGGGTGGGGCAGGGGTAGAGAGATGGTGGGTGGGGTGGGGCAGGGATCTGAGGGTGGGTGGGGGCAGGGGGAGAGGGGGTGGGGCAGGGATAGAGAGAGGGTGGGTGGGGTGGGGCAGGGATAGAGAGAGGGTGGGTGGGGTGGGGCAGGGGTAGAGAGAGGGTGGGTGGGGTGGGGCAGGGGTCGAGAGAGGGTGGGTGGGGTGGGGCAGGGGTAGAGAGAGGGTGGGTGGGGTGGGGCAGGGGTCGAGAGAGGGTGGGTGGGGTGGGGCAGGGGTAGAGAGAGGGTGGGTGGGGTGGGGGGGGGGGAGAGAGAGAGCGCGAGAGAGGTGGCAGTCGGGGTAGAGAGAAAGAGAGAGAGAAGAGGGGTGGGGTGGGGGTAGAGAGAAAGAGAGAGATATGGAGAGAGAGAGAGTGAGACATGGAGGGAGAGAGAGAGACAGATGGAGAGAGCAATAACCAACCTTTCATAAGGACAAACAACAGCAAGAAAAAAGTTAACTGAACTCTTCTTTGTAAGTAAACTCCTTATTATTAGGCTGATGTATGTACTGTAATCCCAAAAGTGCTGATATAGGTTCCCTCTTAACCTTTTCCTTGTTCTCTCAGGTGCAGAATCAAATAGGCTCTTTGAAAGCCATGTGATAGATGGGAAGGGAGAGATGCATTATTAAAGCTGATTATGTTCTCTTTTCCCCTCCGGTCGGGACTCAGTCGCTCTGTCTATCGCTCTCTCAGATGGACAGTGCTGCTGGGGGGTGGGGCAGGGGTCGAGAGTGCAGGGGTAGAGAGAGGGTGGGTGGGGTGGGGCAGGGGTCGAGAGAGAAAGAGCGCGAGAGAGGGGGCAGTCGGGGGTAGAGAGAAAGAGAGAGAGAAGAGGGGTGGGGTGGGGGTAGAGAGAAAGAGAGAGATGGGAGAGAGAGAGAGAGGTGGATAGAGAGGGTTTCAGGGTGGGTGGGGTGGGTGGGGCTAGAAGGTGGGGGTAAGGACTGCAGGGGTACTGTAGAGCCTCTGTCTGTTCCCTTCTTAGAATGTCTGAATAGGGGTTGGACTGAAAGAACCACCAGAGGCCTGGGGTGTGTCAGAAAGCCAGAGACAGACTGACATGTGGTTTAGGGGGTAGTTTACAGAGAGAGGTGAGACAGGGAGAGACAGAGGGTGGGTGGGGTTTATTAATTTTTATTTAACATTTAATTAACTGGGGCAGGGTTAAGAACAGATTCTTACAGTGTGGGGCATGGTACCAATCAAGACCTGGGGAGAGATTCATCCTGTAAAGAGACAGAGGTGAAGAAATGAGGAAGGGGTAGAAAGAGAAACTCTTGCTGATATCAGGTGAGTAAAAGCCATTGAGAGTTGGGGTAGTGCAGACTGACCTGGGGCAGGGGTTCCAGTCAGAGAGGGTGGGTCACCTCCTGGGTGGAACAGCTGCTATACCAGACTATACCAGACTGGGTTAGTAGTCAGAGTTGGGGCAGAACACTGCTGCTATACCAGACTGGGGTCAGGAACACTGCTGCTATACCAGACTGGAGTTACTGCTGCTATACCAGACTGGGAACACTGCTGCTATACCAGACTGGGTTAGTCAGGAGTTATACACTGAGCTATACCAGACTGGGTAGGGGGTACAGTGACTAACCAGACTGAACAGGAACACTGCTGTTATACCAGACTGGGTTAGTCAGGAACACTGCTGTTATACCAGACTAGGGGCAGACTGGGGTTAGGGGTTGAGAGTCAGGACACTGCTGTTATACCAGAGGTGGCAGTTGGGGGTCAGGAACAGAGTTAACCAGAGAGTTAGTCAGAACAGGCTGTTATACCAGACTGGGGTAGTCAGGAACACTGCTGTTAGACCAGATATACCAGACTGGGTTAGTCAGAACACTGCTGAGACATGGGAGACACTGCTGTTATACAGATGGGAGAGCAATAACAACCTTTCAGAAGGACAAACAACAGCAAGAAAAAAGTTAACTGAACTCTTCTTTGTAAGTAAACTCCTTATTATTAGGCTGATGTATGTACTGTAATCCCAAAAGTGCTGACATAGGTTCCCTCTTAACCTTTTCCTTGTTCTCTCAGGTGCAGAATCAAATAGGCTCTTTGAAAGCCATGATGATAGATGGGAAAGTCAGGAGAGAGCTGCATTATTAAAGCTGATTATGTTCTCTTTTCCCCTCCTGGTCGGGACTCAGTCGCTCTGTCTATCGCTCTCTCAGATGGACAGTGCTGCTGGGTCAGTACTGTACACAACGGTACACAGTGCAGTGCAACTGTAGTCAGGAAAGTGTCTGCTAGTATAGATAGTTTCTGCTAAAGGGTAAGGACTGCTACCGGCCTCTGTCTGAATGTCTGAATAGGGGTTGGACTGGAAGAACCACCAGAGGCCTGTATGTGTGAAAGACATTGAGACAGACTGACATGTGGTTTAGGTCTGTAGTTTACAGAGAGAAAAAGAGACAGGAGAGAGACAGAGGGATGTATTTATTTATTTATTTTTATTTAACATTTAATTAACTAGGCAAGTCAGTTAAGAACAAATTCTTATTTACAATGACGGCCCTATGGGCTCCCAATCATGACCGGGCGAGATTCAGCCTGGATAAAGAGACAGAGGTGAAGAAATGAGGAAGACAGAAAGAGAAACTCTTGCTGCTACTCAGGTGTCTCCTGTAAAAGCCACTGAGAGTTTCAGTGTGCAGACAGACCTGGGCTTTCAGTCCTATCAGTTCCAGTCAGCCAGACCGTACATCACCTCCTGAGGTAGGAACATCCTGCTATACCAGACTATACCAGACTGGGTTAGTCAGGAACACTGCTACTATACCAGACTGGGTTAGTCAGGAACACTGCTGTTATACCAGACTGGGTTAGTCAGGAACACTGCTGTTATACCAGACTGGGTTAGTCAGGAACACTGCTGTTATACCAGACTGGGTTAGTCAGGAACACTGCTGTTATACCAGACTGGGTTAGTCAGGAACACTGTTATACCAGACTATACCAGACTGGGTTAGTCAGGAACACTGCTGTTATACCAGACTGGGTTAGTCAGGAACACTGCTGTTATACCAGACTGGGTTAGTCAGGAACACTGCTGCTATACCAGACTGGGTTAGTCAGGAACACTGCTGTTATACCAGACTGGGTTAGTCAGGAACACTGCTGCTATACCAGACTGGGTTAGTCAGGAACACTGCTGTTATACCAGACTGGGTTAGTCAGGAACACTGCTGCTATACCAGACTGGGTTAGTCAGGAACACTGCTGCTATACCAGACTGGGTTAGTCAGAACACTATACCAGACTGGGTTAGTCAGGAACACTGCTGCTATACCAGACTGGGTTAGTCAGGAACACTGCTGTTATACCAGACTGGGTTAGTCAGGAACACTGCTGCTATACCAGACTGGGTTAGTCAGGAACACTGCTGACTATACCAGACTGGGTTAGTCAGGAACACTGCTGCTATACCAGACTGGGTTAGTCAGGAACACTGCTGCTATACCAGACTGGACTGGGTTAGTCAGGAACACTGCTGTTATACCAGACTGGGTTAGTCAGGAACACTGCTGCTATACCTGACTGGGTTAGTCAGACTATACCAGACTGGGTTAGTCAGGAACACTGCTGCTATACCAGACTGGGTTAGTCAGAACACTATACCAGACTGGGTTAGTCAGGAACACTGCTGCTATACCAGACTGGGTTAGTCAGGAACACTGCTGTTATACCAGACTGGGTTAGTCAGGAACACTGCTGTTATACCAGACTGGGTTAGTCAGGAACACTGCTGCTATACCAGACTGGGTTAGTCAGGAACACTGCTGTTATACCAGACTGGGTTAGTCAGGAACACTGCTGCTATACCAGACTGGGTTAGTCAGGAACACTGCTGTTATACCAGACTATACCAGACTGGGTTAGTCAGGAACACTGCTGTTATACCAGACTGGGTTAGTCAGGAACATCCTGCTATACCAGACTATACCAGACTGGGTTAGTCAGGAACATCCTGCTATACCAGACTATACCAGACTGGGTTAGTCAGGAACACTGCTGCTATACCAGACTATACCAGACTGGGTTAGTCAGGAACACTGCTGTTATACCAGACTGGGTTAGTCAGGAACACTGCTATACCAGACTATACCAGACTGCTGCTATACCAGACTTAGTCAGGAACATACCTGCTGGGTTAGTCAGACTATACCAGACTGGGTTAGTCAGGAACACTGCTGCTATTCCAGACTATACCAGACTGGGTTAGTCAGGAACACTGCTGCTATACCAGACTGGGTTAGTCAGGAACACTGCTGTTATACCAGACTGGGTTAGTCAGGAACACTGTTGTTATACCAGACTGGGTTAGTCAGGAACACTGCTGTTATACCAGACTGGGTTAGTCAGGAACACTGCTGTTATACCAGACTGGGTTAGTCAGGAACACTGCTGTTATACCAGACTGGGTTAGTCAGGAACACTGTTGTTATACCAGACTGGGTTAGTCAGGAACACTGCTGTTATACCAGACTGGGTTAGTCAGGAACACTGCTGCTATACCAGACTGGGTTAGTCAGGAACACTGCTGCTATACCAGACTGGGTTAGTCAGGAACACTGCTGCTATACCAGACTGGGTTAGTCAGGAACACTGCTGTTATACCAGACTACCAGGGTTAGTCAGGAACACTGCTGCTATACCAGACTGGGTTAGTCAGGAACACTGCTGTTATACCAGACCAGACTGCTGTTATGGGTTAGTCAGGAACACTGCTGCTATACCAGACTGGGTTAGTCAGGAACACTGCTGTTATACCAGACTGGGTTAGTCAGGAACACTGCTGTTATACCAGACTGGGTTAGTCAGGAACACTGCTGTTATACCAGACTGGGTTAGTCAGGAACACTGCTGCTATACCAGACTGGGTTAGTCAGGAACACTGCTGTTATACCAGACTGGGTTAGTCAGGAACACTGCTGCTATACCAGACTGGGTTAGTCAGGAACACTGCTGCTATACCAGACTGGGTTAGTCAGGAACACTGCTGTTATACCAGACTGGGTTAGTCAGGAACACTGCTGTTATACCAGACTGGGTTAGTCAGGAACACTGCTGCTATACCAGACTGGGTTAGTCAGGAACACTGCTGTTATACCAGACTGGGTTAGTCAGGAACACTGCTGTTATACCAGACTGGGTTAGTCAGGAACACTGCTGCTATACCAGACTGGGTTAGTCAGGAACACTGCTGCTATACCAGACTGGGTTAGTCAGGAACACTGCTGCTATACCAGACTGGGTTAGTCAGGAACACTGCTGCTATACCAGACTGGGTTAGTCAGGAACACTGCTGCTCAGGAACACTGCTATACCAGACTGGGTTAGTCAGGAACACTGCTGTTATACCAGACTGGGTTAGTCAGGAACACTGCTGTTATACCAGACTGGGTTAGTCAGGAACACTGCTGACTATACCAGACTGGGTTAGTCAGGAACACTGCTGTTATACCAGACTGGGTTAGTCAGGAACACTGCTGTTATACCAGACTGGGTTAGTCAGGAACACTGCTGCTATACCAGACTGGGTTAGTCAGGAACACTGCTGTTATACCAGACTGGGTTAGTCAGGAACACTGCTGTTATACCAGACTGGGTTAGTCAGGAACACTGCTGCTATACCAGACTGGGTTAGTCAGGAACACTGTTGTTATACCAGACTGGGTTAGTCAGGAACACTGCTGTTATACCAGACTGGGTTAGTCAGGAACACTGCTGCTATACCAGACTGGGTTAGTCAGGAACACTGCTGTTATACCAGACTGGGTTAGTCAGGAACACTGCTGTTATACCAGACTGGGTTAGTCAGGAACACTGCTGTTATACCAGACTGGGTTAGTCAGGAACACTGCTGTTATACCAGACTGGGTTAGTCAGGAACACTGCTGTTATACCAGACTGGGTTAGTCAGGAACACTGCTGCTATACCAGACTGGGTTAGTCAGGAAACTGTTGTTATACAGACTGGGTTAGTCAGGAACACTGACTATACCAGACTGGGTTAGTCAGGAACACTGCTGCTATACCAGACTGGGTTAGTCAGGAACACTGCTGCTATACCAGACTGGGTTAGTCAGGAACACTGCTGTTATACCAGACTGGGTTAGTCAGGAACACTGCTGCTATACCAGACTGGGTTAGTCAGGAACACTGCTGTTATACCAGACTGGGTTAGTCAGGAACACTGCTGTTATACCAGACTGGGTTAGTCAGGAACACTGCTGCTATACCAGACTGGGTTAGTCAGGAACACTGCTGTTATACCAGACTGGGTTAGTCAGGAACACTGCTGCTATACCAGACTGGGTTAGTCAGGAACACTGCTGTTATACCAGACTGGGTTAGTCAGGAACACTGCTGTTATACCAGACTGGGTTAGTCAGGAACACTGCTGCTATACCAGACTGGGTTAGTCAGGAACACTGCTGTTATACCAGACTGGGTTAGTCAGGAACACTGCTGTTATACCAGACTGGGTTAGTCAGGAACACTGCTGTTATACCAGACTATACCAGACTGGGTTAGTCAGGAACACTGCTGTTATACCAGAGGAACACTGCTGCTATACCAGACTGGGTTAGTCAGGAACACTGCTGCTATACCAGACTGGGTTAGTCAGGAACACTGCTGCTATACCAGACTGGGTTAGTCAGGAACACTGCTGCTATACCAGACTATACCAGACTGGGTTAGTCAGGAACACTGCTGTTATACCAGACTGGGTTAGTCAGGAACACTGCTGTTATACCAGACTGGGTTAGTCAGGAACACTGCTGCTATACCAGACTGGGTTAGTCAGGAACACTGCTGTTATACCAGACTGGGTTAGTCAGGAACACTGCTGCTATACCAGACTGGGTTAGTCAGGAACACTGCTGTTATACCAGACTGGGTTAGTCAGGAACACTGCTGTTATACCAGACTGGGTTAGTCAGGAACACTGCTGCTATACCAGACTGGGTTAGTCAGGAACACTGCTGTTATACCAGACTGGGTTAGTCAGGAACACTGCTGTTATACCAGACTGGGTTAGTCAGGAACACTGCTGCTATACCAGACTGGGTTAGTCAGGAACACTGCTGCTATACCAGACTATACCAGACTGGGTTAGTCAGGAACACTGCTGTTATACCAGACTGGGTTAGTCAGGAACACTGCTGTTATACCAGACTGGGTTAGTCAGGAACACTGCTGTTATACCAGACTGGGTTAGTCAGGAACACTGCTGTTATACCAGACTGGGTTAGTCAGGAACACTGCTGCTATACCAGACTGGGTTAGTCAGGAACACTGTTGTTATACCAGACTATACCAGACTGGGTTAGTCAGGAACACTGCTGTTATACCAGACTGGGTTAGTCAGGAACACTGCTGTTATACCAGACTGGGTTAGTCAGGAACACTGCTGCTATACCAGACTGGGTTAGTCAGGAACACTGCTGTTATACCAGACTGGGTTAGTCAGGAACACTGCTGCTATACCAGACTGGGTTAGTCAGGAACACTGCTGCTATACCAGACTGGGTTAGTCAGGAACACTGCTGCTATACCAGACTGGGTTAGTCAGGAACACTGCTGTTATACCAGACTGGGTTAGTCAGGAACACTGCTGTTATACCAGACTGGGTTAGTCAGGAACACTGTTGTTATACCAGACTGGGTTAGTCAGGAACACTGTTGTTATACCAGAATGGTTTCCTCAGGAACACTGCTGTTATACCAGACTGGGTTAGTCAGGAACACTGTTGTTATACCAGACTGGGTTAGTCAGGAACACTGCTGTTATACCAGACTGGGTTAGTCAGGAACACTGCTGTTATACCAGACTGGGTTAGTCAGGAACACTGCTGTTATACCAGACTGGGTTAGTCAGGAACACTGCTGCTATACCAGACTGGGTTAGTCAGGAACACTGCTGTTATACCAGACTGGGTTAGTCAGGAACACTGCTGCTATACCAGACTGGGTTAGTCAGGAACACTGAGGCTGTCTGCTATATGGACCCTGGTTCAGAAGTAGACTGCACTATCAGGGAACACTAGGTTATGCCAGACTGGGTTGAAGCCTAACCTGTTATACCAGACTGGGTTAGTCTGAGCTCTTACTGCTCATACAAGCACACACACACACACTCACGGACACGGAGTACTTACTGCAGACAGATCGGCTCACTGGCTCACCACATAGACCATGATACAGGTAGATTGTCTTGCTGCAAAGCTCTTAGTATACATCATTGTGTTTTAGTAAGTTAGTGTAGTTTAGTTGGTTTGAAAAGCCCTTTCTGAATGAACAGATGTATCATTATTATTCATGATAAATGTAACGGCTTTCTTCTGTTGAAGGAGGAGCGGACCAAAATGCAGAGTGGTAGTTACTCATGTTTATTAATGAAAGTAGACTAGACGTGAAATAACTGAACATGTACAAAAACAACCAGACGGAAACTGTGTTATAAAAACTGGGTTATACAGAACCTGTCTGGTGAAACTAAACACAGAGACAGAAACAATCACCCAGTCAGAAACACTCAATACCAGATGGCTGTCTAAACATGGTTCCCAATCAGAGACAGGAACGATAATCACCTGACTGGGATTGAGAACACTGCTGTTATACCAGACTGGGTTAGTCAGAACACTACTATACAGACCCACAAACACCCCAAGGACAAAAACACACCTGTTATACCCATGTCACACCCTGGTTGACCAAATAAATGAAGATACCAGATAATTAGTCAGGAACACTTCTTGCTGAACAGACTGGGGAGACTCTGTTGTTATCTCTGGGTTAGTCAGGAGAAAGGCTCTGTTATACCAGACTGGGTTAGTCAGGCGCACTGTACCAGACTGGGTCTATGCGTGGTGCTGGCACTGGTGGTATGGGCCAGACATGGGTTAGTCAGGAACCTGGTGCTTATGCCACCAGACTGGGTTAGTGGAGGTAGTCAGGAACACTGGTTATACCAGACCGGACCGCTGCAGGCCACTGGAGTCTTAAGCACCGAGCCTGCCCAACTGGGTTAGTCAGGAACACTCTGTTATACCCACTCTAGGCACGCTGTTATACCAGGACTGGGTTATGTCAGGAACACTGCTGCTATACCCGCACTGGAGTCACTGCTGCTACTACCAGACAGCATCAGGAACACTGTTGTTATGCCAGACGGTCTCAGAACACCCCTGGTATACCAGACAGGGTTAGTCAGGAACACTGCTGTATCCAGACTGGGTTAGTCCACTACTACCAGACTGGGTTAGTCCCCCCCCATTTTTGGGGACACTCGGGCTTCAGGAACCAGACTGGGTTCGTCAGGAACACTGCCTCTTCATACCAGACTGGGTTAGTCAGGAACTTTCTGTTGTTATACCAGACTTCCTTGGGTTAGTCAGGAACACTCTCCAGACTGGGTTAACCCAGGGTCCTTTACCGTTAGTCAGAACACTGCTGCTATCCAGTTAGTCCTCCCATGTCCATACCTTCTCTCGCTGCACCTTGGGGCAGGAACACTGCTGTTATACCCTGGTTTAGCCCAGGGTCCTCTGTTATCCAGTTCATCCTCCCATGTCCATACCTTCTCTCGCTGCACCTTGGGGCGGCTATACCCCCTGGTTTAGCCCAGGGTCACTCTCCCGTCCAGGTTTCCTCCCATGTCCATACCAGACTCTACGCTGCACCTTGGGGCGGAACACTCCCCTGGTTTAGCCAGACAGGGTCCTCTCCTGTACCAGTTTTCCTCCCATGTCCATACCTTCTCTCGCTGCACCTTGGGGCGGAACACTCCCCTGGTTTAGCCCAGGGTCCTCTTAGTCAGGATTTCCTCCCATGTCCATGAGGCCTTCTCTCGCTGCACCTTGGGTAGTGCACTATACAGGGATTAGGATGTTTATTTGGGATGGGTCCTCTCCCAGTCCAGGATTTCCTCCCATGTCCATACCTTCTCTCACTGCACCGGGGCGGCTACACTCCCCTGGTTTAGCCCAGGGTCCTCACATAGACCATCCAGGGATTTCTCCCAAGTGCAAAGTCTTGTCATACCTGCTTGCTGTGGCTGTTGCCTGTTACCATGCCGCTTGGTGAACCTGTTCATTATTATGGGTGATTCTGTAACGGCTTTCTTCTGTTGAAGGAGGAGCGGACCAAAATGCAGCGTGGTAGTTACTCATATTTATTAATGAAAGTAGACTAGACGTGAAATAACTGAACATGTACAAAAACAACAGACGGAAACGTGAAAAAACTATACAGCCTGTCTGGTGAAACTAAACACAGAGACAGGAACAATCACCCACAACACACTCAAAGAATATGGCTGCCTAAATATGGTTCCCAATCAGAGACAACGATAATCAGCTGACTCAGATTGAGAACCGCCTCAGGCAGCCATAGACTATACTATACGCCCCACAAAAACCCCAAGACAAAAACACACCACAATAACCCATGTCACACCCTGGCCTGACCAAATAAATGAAGATAAATATCATATATTTCGACCAGGGCGTGACAATAAAACTCGTAGCACATACTGTACATGTATGTATCTTTGGGAGTTAATTAAAGCAGTGATTGAAGAGGGCGTTTACAGGACAAGCACAATCTCCTGTGTCATTAAGGACTAGATCTCAGGCAGTGGGTGTAGTAGACAGAGGGTTTGCCATAACTAAAAGACTATCCTGTCTTTACCCCACCCAGTGTCAACATAGTGTTATTCGGAAGCTGAAAACTACTGATATACAGGTGTAAGAGCTTCATTTGACCAGTATTGTAGCAGCAGAATAATCCAGCAGACACAGGATTTGAACAGTTATTCCATAAAGGTTATTAGCTGGATAGAATTAGACTACATGAAAAGTGCAATACTGTTTATATAACCATGTGTTAGTGCGGGTTTTCAGTGAATCTATGTAAATCACGAAGCTCATCTAACTTTTCTGCAGTGCAGGAAAAGTCTCAGCAGCAAAAGAGTGATCAAATGAAGATCCTACACCTATACAACTGAACAAAATGAACACCTGCTGTAGGCTAATGTATATATACTGTACTAGAGGAGTAATATAACACAGGACTGTATATATACTGTACTAGAGGAGTAATATAACACAGGTCTGTATATATACTGTACTAGAGGAGTAATATAACACAGGTCTGTACATATACTGTACTAGAGGAGTAATATAACACAGGTCTGTACATATACTGTACTAGAGGAGTAATAACACAGGTCTGTATATATACTGTACGAGAGGTAATATAACAGGTCTGTATATATACTGTACTAGAGGAGTAATATAACACAGGACTGTATATATACTGTACTAGAGGAGTAATATAACACAGGACTGTATATATACTGTACTAATAACACAGGTCTGTATATATACTGTACTAGTATATATACTGTACTAGAGGAGTAATATAACACAGGTCTGTATATATACTGTACTAGAGGAGTAATATAACACAGGTCTGTATATATACTGTACTAGAGGAGTAATATAACACAGGACTGTATATATACTGTACTAGAGGAGTAATATAACACAGGTCTGTATATATACTGTACTAGAGGAGTAATATAACACAGGACTGTATATATACTGTACTAGAGGAGTAATATAACACAGGAGTGTATATATACTGTATAGAGGAGTAATAACACACTGTATATATACTAGAGGAGTAATATAACACAGGACTGTATATATACTGTACTGTAATATAACACAGGTCTGTATATATACTGTACTAGAGGAGTAATAACACAGGTCTGTATATATACTGTACGAGAGGAGTAATAACACAGGTCTGTATATATACTGTACTAGAGGAGTAATATAACACAGGACTGTATATATACTGTACTAGAGGAGTAATATAACACAGGACTGTATATATACTGTACTAGAGGAGTAATATAACACAGGTCTGTATATATACTGTACTAGAGGAGTAATATAACACAGGTCTGTATATATACTGTACTAGAGGAGTAATATAACACAGGTCTGGGATGTTTTTATGTATACTGTACAAAACTGATACATGACAAACAGGTCTGTATATATACTGTACTAGAGGAGTACTATAACACAGGACTGTATATATACTGTACTAGAGGAGTACTATAACACAGGACTGTATATATACTGTACTAGAGGAGTAATATAACACAGGTCTGGGATGTTATTACAAAACTGAACATGACAAATACATTGGATGACTGTAACCGATTTCTGTAGGTGAAAGCGAGTCAGACCAAAATGCGGCGTGTCTATTGCGATCCATGTTTAATGAAACAAAGTAAACACGAATCAAATACAAAAACGTAACATGAAAACCGAAACAGCCTAATACTGGTGCTAAGTAACACAGGACAGAAAACAAGGACAATCACCCACAAAACCCAACACCAAACAGGCTACCTAAATATGGTTCCCAATCAGAGACAATGACTAACACCTGCCTCTGATTGAGAACCATATCAGGCCAAACACAGAAACAGACAAACTAGACACACAACATAGAATGCCCACTCAGATCACACCCTGACCAAACAAAACATAGAAACATACAAAGCAAACTATGGTCAGGGTGTGACAATGACATTATGGAAGCAATAGAGCCAAAGTGAGAATAGCTTCATGTTTTAAAGATAGTGACTGAAAAAAACCCAATGTAAAAAAAGACAAACAAGCAAATAACAAAAAGGGACGTACAAACAACAGGCTGTGAAGTTTGTGAAGAACAGCAGAGGTGGAAATGTGGCCTCTGTCTTTCAATCCCTTCTTTATAGCTTCATTCAGGGTTGTGTTCCTTATCTATTTTCTGCAGTAGATGGATTTATAGACATCTGGTCAGGATGACTCAGAACCTGCTTTTTCACAGTGACTTGTTTAATACTTTGTCTTAGTTGAATCATGTTTTATAGCGTTTGTATGATGACAAAACTAAAGGAGTAACGACATAAAAACTAAAACATGTTGCATTGACCAGGCTTTTATTTTTTCACATTCATTATTTGTTGAATGCTTTGTTTTATACAGTTTAATATTTACTGTAATGAATTTATATTTATACTGAACAAAAATATAAACGCAACATGCAACAATTTCAAAGATTTTACTGAGTTCCAGTTCATATAAGAAATCAGTCAATTGAAATAAATTCATTAGGGCCGAATCTATCAATTTCATGACTGGGAATGCAGATATGCATATGTTGGTCACAGATACCTTTAAACAAAAGGTAGGGGCGTGCATCAGAAAACCAGTCAGTATCTGTTGTGACCACCATTTGCGCCATGGGGCTTTGCATTATCATGCTGAAAAATGAGGTGATGGCGTTGGATGAATGGCATGACAATGGGACTCAGGATCTCATCATGGTATCTCTGTGCATTCAAATTGCCATCGATAAAATGGAATTGTGTTCATTGTCCGTAGCTTATGCTTGTCCATACCATAACCCCAGTGCCACCATGGGGCACTCTGTTCACAACGTTGACATCAGCAAACCTCTCGCCCACACAACGCCATACAAGCTGTCTGCCATCTGCCCAGCACAGTGGAAACCAGGATTACTCTGGGGAGCGCACTTCTCCAGCGTGCCAGTGGCCATCGAAGGTGAGCATTTTATCACTGAAGTCGGTTATGCACCAAACTGAAGTCAGGTCAAGACCCTAGTAAGGACAACAAGCACGGAGATGAGTTTCCCTGAGGTGGTTTCTGACTGTCTGCAAAAATTATTCAGTTGTGCAAACCTACAGATTCATCAGCTGTCCGGATGGCTTGTCTCAGATGCAGGTGAAGAATCCGGATGAGGAGGTCCTGGGCTGACATTACACATGGTCTGTGGTTGTGAGGCCGGTTGGACGTACTGCCAAAAGCTCTAAAAAGACATTGGAGGCAGCTTATGGTAGAGAAATGAACATGACATTCTCTGACAACAGCTCTGGTGGACATTCCTGCAGTCAGCATTTCAATTGCATGCTACCTCAAAACTTGAGACATCTGTGGCATTGTGTTGTGTGACAAAACTGCACATTTTAGAGTGTCCTTTTATTGTCCCGGGCACAAGGTGCACCTGTGTAATGCTCAAGCTGTTTAATCAGCTTCTTGATATGCCACACCTGTCAGGTGGATGGATTATCTTGGCAAAGGATGGGCTCATGGACTTATGGTATGGGCTCACTAACAGGGATGTGTACAAATTTGTGTGTGTGGAACATTTGTGTGGAACAAATGTGTGTGGAACATTTCTGGGATCTTTTATTTCAGCTCATGAAACATGGGACACTTTAAAATGTTGCTTTCATATTTTGCTTCAGTGTAGTTGTATCCTGACCTTCTCTACAGCATACAGACATGTTGAATAATCTGTAATACTTTATAATAATCTCTAATAAATAATTTATAAACTATTAGTCTGTTCTCCATTTATTAGATGCTGAACCGACTATTAACAAATACTTCTCTAAACAATGAATTCTAGGATGTTATTAAGAGTGTTATTGTGTTGTTTTTATTACTGTCGTTAGGATGTTTGCTGATCAGTTGTGAATGGGCCTGGTGGAGAAGTAGTGTTTACCACAAATGGGAATTTCAGGAGACCTGGTTTGTATTTTCTGCTTGGATACTAAAAGTGATAGAAGCTCTAATTCTTCATAACACCAGGTATCAACTAAGTGCCTCTGTTATGTCCAAAAACTTTGAACAAGGCCACAATTCATTACTGCACTTTGCACTCTCTACTCTATACTGTATATCCCCCTGTGTAAATCTGTCAAGGCAGTATCACTCGTTGTGGTGGTGGGATTTATTTTCTTAAAAAGAAATGTAATGATTTAGGAGCTGTAACTCTAAATGTCTGTCCTAATATGGACACTATATAAACAGCTCTAGATCAGGGTACAATTGCACATAAACACTACCGGTCAGAAGTTCTAGAACACCTACTCATTCAAAGGTTTTTCTTTATTTTTCTATGTTCTACATTGTATAATAATAGTGAAGACATCAGAACTATGAAATAACACATATAGAATCATGTAGTAACCAAAAAAGTGTTAAACAAATCAAAATATATTTTATATTTGAGATTCTTCAAATAGTCACCCTTTGCCTTGATGACAGCTTTGCACACTCTTGGCATTCCCTCAACCAGCTTCACCTGGAATGCTTTTCCAACAGTTTTGAAGGAGATCCCACATATGCTGAGCACTTGTTGGCTGCTTTTCCTTCACTCTGCGGTCCGACACATCCCAGACCATCTCAATTTGTTTGAGGTCGGGGGGTGTGGAGGCCAGGTCATCTGATGCAGCACTCCATCACTCTCCTTCGTGGTAAAATAGCCCTTACACAGCCTGGAGGTGTGCTGGGTCATTGTCCTGTTGAAAAACAAATGATTGTGGGACGAAGCCCAAACCAGATGGGATGGCGTATCGCTGCAGAATGCTGTGGTAGCCATGCTGGTTAAGTGTGTCTTGAACTCTAAATGAATCACAGACAGTGTTACCAGCAAAGCACCACCACACCATAACATAACACCTCTTCCTCCATGCTTTGCGGTGGGAAATACACATGCAGAGATCATCCGTTCACCCACACCGCGTCTCACAAAGACATGGCAGTTGAAACCAAACATCTCAAATTTGCACTCCAGACCAAAGGACAAATCTCCACCGGTCTAATGTCCATTGCTCGTGGTTCTTGGCCCAAGCAATCTCCTCTTCTTATTGGTGTCCTTTAGTAGTGGTTCCTTTGCTGTAATTCGACCATGAAGACCTGATTCAAACAATCTCCTCTGAACAGTTGATGTTGAGATTTGTCTGTTACTTGAAATCTGTGAAGCATTAATTTGGGCTGCAATTTCTGAGGCTGGAAACTCTAATGAACTTATCCTCTGCAGTAGAGGTAACTCTGGGTCTTCCATTCCTGTGGTGGTCCTCATGAGAGCCAGTTTTATCATAGCGCTTGATGGTTTTTGCGACTACACTTAAGAAACGTTCAAAGTTCTTGAAATGTTCCGGATTGACTGACTTTCATATCTTAAAGTAACTGACTGTCGTTTCTCATATCAAATCAAATGTGATTGGTCACATACACATGGTTAGCAGATGTTAATGTGAGTGTAGCGAAATGCTTGTGCTTCTAGTTTAGACAGTGCAGTAATGTCTAACAAGTAATCTAGCAAATTCACAATGACCACCTTATACACACAAATGTAAAGGGATGAATAAGAATATGTACGTATAAATAGATGGATGAGCAATGGCCGTGCAGCATAGGCAAGATGCAGTAGATGGTATTGAATACAGTACAGTTGAAGTTGGAAGTTTACATACACCTGAGCCAAATACATTTAAACTCAGTTTTTCACAATTCCTGACATTTAATCCAAGTAAAAATTCCCTATTTTAGGTCAGTTAGGTTCACCGCTTTATTTTAAGAATGTGAAATGTCAGAATAATAGTACAGGGAATGATTTATTTCAGCTTTTATTTCTTTCATCACATTCCCAGTGGGTCAGAAGTTTACATACACTCAATTAGTATTTTGTAGCATTGCCTTAAACAATTTAAACTTGGGTCAAATGTTTTGGGTAGCCTTCCACAAGCTTCCCACAATAAGTTGGGTGAATTTTGGCCCATTCTTCCTGACAGAGCTGGTGTAACTGAGTCAGGTTTGTAGGCCTCCTTGCTTGCACACGCTTTTTCAGTTCTGCCCACAAATGCTCTATAGGATTGAGGTCAGGGCTTTGGGATGGCCACTCCAATACCTTGACTTTGTTGTCCTTAAGCCATTTTGCAGAGTATGCAGGGGTCATTGTCCATTTGGAAGACCCATTTGCGACCAAGCTTTAACTTCCTGACTGATGTCTTGAGATGTTGCCTCAATATATCCAAATAATTTCCCACCTCATGATGCCATCTATTTTGTGAAGTGCACCAGTCCCTACAGCAGCAAAGCACCCCTACAACATGATGCTGCCACCCCCGTGTTTCACGGCTGTGATTGGCTTGCAAGCCTCTCCCTTTGTCCTCCAAACATAACAATGGTTATTATGGCCAAACAGTTATATTTCAGACCAGATGACATTTCTCCAAAAAGTACGATCTTTGTCCCCATGTGCAGTTGCAAACCATAGTCTGGCTTTTGTATGGCGGTTTTGGAGGAGTGGCTTCTTCCATGCTGAGCAGCCTTTCAGGTTATGTCGATATAGGACTCGTTTTACTGTGGATATGGATACCTTTGTAACTGTTTCCTCCAGCATCTTCACAAGGTCCTTTGCTGTTGTTCTGGGATTTTTCGCACCAAAGTACGTTCATTTCTAGGAGACAGGCCGCGTCTCCTTCCTGAGCGGTATGACGGCTGCGTGATTATACTTGCGTACAATTGTTTGTACAGATGAACGTGGTACCTTCAGGTGTTTGGAAATTGCTCCCAAGGATGAACCAGACTTGTGGAGGTCCACAATGGCTTGGCTGATTTCTTTTGATTTCCCCATGATGTCAAGCAAAGAGGCACTGAGTTTGAAGGTAGGCCTTGAAATACATCCACAGGTACACCTCCAATTGACTCAAATGATGTCAATTAGCCTATCAGAAGCTTTTAAAGCCATGACATCATTTTTGGGAGTTTTCCAAACTTTTTAAAGGCACAGTCAACTTAGTGCATGTAAACTTCTGACCGACTGGAATTGTGATACAGTGAATTACAAGTGAAATAATCTGTATGTAAACAATTGTTGGAAAAATTAATTGTGTCATGCACAAAGTAGATGTCCTAATCGACTGCCAAAACGTTAGTTTTTTAACAAGAAATTTGTGGAGTGGTTGAAAAACGAGTTTTAATGACTCCAACCTAAGTGTATGTAAACTTCCGACTTCAACTGTATATACATAAGAGATGAGAGTGTAGGATATGTCAACATTATTAAAGTGGCGTTATTTAAAGTGACTATTGATACCTTTATTAAATCCATTTATTAAACTGGCCAGAGATTTGAGAAGATGCTGCCAACATACTGACTCATCTCTAGCCACTTTAATAATGCAAAAATGTATGTAACAAATGTATCACTAGCCACTTTAACCAATGCCACTTTATAATGTTTACATACCCTACATTACTCATCTCATATGTATATACTGTACTCTATACCATCTACTGCATCTTGCCTTTGTTATTGACCAAATACTTATTTTCCACCATAATTTGCAAATAAATTCATTAAAAATCCTACAATGTGATTTTCTGGATTTTTTTTTCTCATTTTGTCTGTCATAGTTGAAGTGTACCTGTGATGAAAATTACAGGCCTCTCTCATCTTTTTAAGTGGGAGAACTTGCACAATTGGTGGCTGACTAAATACTTTTTTGCCCCACTGTATACTTAAACTACATCTTTAATAATAAGAGCTTTGCAATAGCAATGACTTTCAACGATGCACAATTTCTAATGAACCGTTGAGAGTGATAAAACAAAAGTACAAAGATCTTTTTTAGCCAAGATACACTCCTCTCAACCTACATGACGAACAACAGATACGTAGAATGGTCACAAGGTTAAGATTTGTATGAAAGATATCTATAATACAGACAGCAACTGCTGTGTCAACAGTTTTCATAGTATAGACCAGTGTCTGGTCCTCCTACTCCAAACTGGAACCATCTCACCTTGGTACGGTATAGCACAAAAACATTACCTCATGTTCTCTGGAATGCTCTTTAGGTTGTATCACCCAAAGACATGGTAAATCTCCTCTGTCAGTGTTATCTCATAGAGGCCCATCCTCAGTAGAACACACACACAATAGTTAACAGAATAGTCTATTCTGTCGAATAAAACAACCATTATGCAATACAAGCATTATAACATAATCTTGTAATTTTCATAACACTACCCATACTATTTGTATTGACCCCCCACCTCCATTTTTACACTGCTGCTACTCTGTTTATCATCTATGTATAGTCACTTTACTTTTACCTACACATACATATTACCTCAACTAACCGGTGCCCCCGCACATTAACTCTGTACCGGTACCCCCTGTATATGGCCTTGCTACTGTTGTTTTACTGCTGCTCTTTAATTATTTGTGCTTTTCCTATTTATTTTTTTGTTCTTATTTTTATTTTTTACTTCTGTTTACTTTTGTAACTACTTTCTTAACTAACAATGCAGTTTTAAGAACAAATAAGTGTTAAGAGTTTGTAAGCATTTCACTGTAAGGTCTACACCTGTTTGGATTCAGCACGTGACAAATACAATTTGATTTGAATAAAAGAAATCAACAGTCATTTTGATGTGGTTTATTTATCAGGTCTTTACCATATTCAACAGACTGGATAGAAGTAGTTGGGAATGTCTTTACCATATTCAACAGACTGGATAGAAGTAGTTGGGAATGTCTTTACCATATTCAACAGACTGGATAGAAGTAGTTGGGAATGTCTTTACCATATTCAACAGACTGGATAGAAGTAGTTGGGAATGTCTTTACCATATTCAACAGACTGGATAGAAGTAGTTGGGAATGTCTTTACCATATTCAACAGACTGGATAGAAGTAGTTGGGAATGTCTTTATCATATTCAACAGACTGGATAGAAGTAGTTGGGAATGTCTTTACCATATTCAACAGACTGGATAGAAGTAGTTGGGAATGTCTTTACCATATTCAACAGACTGGATAGAAGTAGTTGGGAATGTCTTTACCATATTCAACAGACTGGATAGAAGTAGTTGGGAATGTCTTTACCATATTCAACAGACTGTCTAGAAGTAGTTGGGAATGTCTTTACCATATTCAACAGACTGGATAGAAGTAGTTGGGAATGTCTTTACCATATTCAACAGACTGGATAGAAGTAGTTGGGAATGTCTTTACCATATTCAACAGACTGGCTAGAAGTAGTTGGGAATGTCTTTACCATATTCAACAGACTGGATAGAAGTAGTTGGGAATGTCTTTACCATATTCAACAGACTGGCTAGAAGTAGTTGGGAATGCCTTTACCATATTCAACAGACTGGATAGAAGTAGTTGGGAATGGCGTTTACCATATTCAACTTTTTCTGTCTGTTTCTGTTCCCCCCTCCTGCCTCCTCCCTTTTCTCCCTCCTGCCTCCTCCCTTTTTGCCCTCCTGCCTCCTACATTTTTGCCCTCCTGCCTCCTCCCTTTTCCCCTTCCTGCCTCCTCCCTTTTCCCCTTCCTGCCTCCTCCCTTTTCCCCCTCCTGCCTCCTCCCTTTTCCCTCCTCCCTTCTCCCCATCCTGCCTCCTTCCTTCTCCCCCTCCCGCCTCCTCCCCCTCCTCCAGAACCATTCTCAGGATGGTAGAGGAGTGTGTGTGTGCGGCGGAGGACAGTGACAACATAGAGACCCAACGACAGCAGCAGCAGCAGGCATGGAGGAGGGGGCCACTCCCGACCCAGAGTTTGTGGACGTGGACCAGGGCATGACGTTGGCCTGTGTGGCCTTCCTCTGCCTTCTCCTGGTGGCAATGATCATCCGCTGTGCCCGGGTCATCATGGACCCCTACAGCGCTATACCCACCTCCACCTGGGAAGAGCAGCACCTGGATGACTAGCGGGGAACAAGCTGTGCTGTTACACATATAGCCACACCTGTGAGGGTGCAGATGCACAGGCACGTAGGGACATGCACATGAACGCAAGCGTGGGTAAACACGCACATGCACAAAAGAAAGGAGAGGAGAAGAGAGGAGAGCTTGACCAGAGAGGAGAGTAGAAGAGAGGAGAAGAGAGGAGGAGAGCTTGACCAGAGAGGAGAGGAGAAGAGAGGAGAAGAGAGGAGAAGAGAGGAGAGCTTGACCAGAGAGGAGAGGAGAAGAGAGGAGAAGAGAGGAGAGCTTGACCAGAGAGGAGAGGAGAAAGAGAGGAGAAGAGAGGAGAGCTTGACCAGAGAGGAGAATAGAAGAGAAGAGAGCTTGACCAGAGAGGAGAGGAGAGAAGAGAGCTTGACCAGAGAGGAGAGGAGAAGAGAGGAGAGCTTGACCAGAGAGGAGAGGAGAAGAGAGGAGAGCTTGACCAGAGAGGAGAGGGGAAGAGAGTTATGGTGCCAAACAGTAACACTGCCTGTCAACACATCTATTGTCTGGTATCAGTCAGTACTTGAGAAGTGCTGGACTGGGTGACAATCAACCATGGTCTGGACGCGTTACAGTCTGTGTCTACTCCTTCACCCTGTAAACTGCTTCCTGGACACACTAGGCAATATTGGTCATGATGATGATGAAGAGAAAGACTATTTAGTACTTTAGGACTTTTTTCAGTTAATTTATTGATCTTACAAAAAACATCTGAAGTTTTGTAAATTTTATATGGAAAATAACAATGACTTTGTCTACATAATAGTATTGCTCATGAAACAGGGCCTGTGTTTTTCAGCTTATCGACTAATAAGGCTCAGAGAAACTTTATCCATGTGTCATGTCTGAAAATGTGTCAGGCAACAGTATGGCAAAGCAGTGGGGAATTAATGTCATCTGTTACAGTCTATACACACACACACACACACACACACACACACACACACACACACACACACACACACACACACACACACACACACACACACACACACACACACACACACACACACAATACACTGCTCACCAAACTGCAGAGCAGGCACCTCACTCCAATAACTTGTGGCTCATAGCAATGAACTATCATCCCCAGCCTTGTCCTCTTCCAGTCATAAATCATCCTTGTTTGCGGCTGCTGTCTGCCAATTAGCTTGAGCACAAAACAGTTATGTTGGTCTAGTATTTCTATGTTCTGTTATGATGACTTATGTCTCTAGCCAGTGCGTTTATTACTTGTGAAACGATTGTCTGACTTGCATGTTATGAAGTGCCTCAGCTGACACCACAGAATAGAAAAGTTTGGCTGAATTCCAAATCAACTCCTCCCCTCTATTCTATGGATAGGTGTGAGCAATAGGGGGAATATTTTCCTAGCCAATCAGAAGACAAGATGAAGCAAGGCAATCACCATGATATGTGATTTAACCTGTCCGATGCGTTCATCGGTGCATAGGGGGTAGAGGGTCTAGGGACTCGGGTCGGTTTGGATTTGAGCAGATTATTAACAAGCAACTGGCAAATTAGCGGCAGGTGACGGTTTGATATGAACCCAGATTGTGCCACATTTAGCCTCTCTATAATAAAGATGATTATGAATTACAAAAACCGTCTTTTGGATGAGCGAGTTGTCTTCGTGTGAGATTGTAATTAGCTGTAAATGAAAACCTAACGGAATCTAATCTTACATGATCTCGGACACGTAATTGGGTCGTGTGGAAAGCCTGATGACATTTCGCTCAATGTTCACCCACGGGTAACTCTCTAAGTTCCCTAAGGGCCATTCTCATCAACCCCTATTTCATATAGAAGACTTAGAAATAGTTAGTGTGCTACTACCATTTTGAATTCCGTGTTGCAGCTCGAGTCCAACCCACCACACTATTGGTTTGAGACCCAAATGGCACCCTATTCCCTATTTAGTGCACTACTTTTAACCAGAGCCCTATGGTCAAGGGTATGATAATGATAATAAGGTGCCATTTGGGACAAATCCTTGATGTAAAATCTCGACAATCTTGAGGTTTCAAGGTTAGGTCCACTGTCTGCAAACAGACCTGCTAATACATATGAGCATTATGCTAATCAGGTTAAATTAGAATAAAATAAAGTTTCAGGAAATACATTTTCCTCAGGGAGACAGGCTGTCATGTAGAGGCTCTAACTCCTTTTAGGATAAATCCCTCCCTCCCTCCCTCCCTCCCCCTCCCTCCCTCCCTCCCTCCCTCCCTCCCTCCCTCCCTCCCTCCCTCCCTCCCTCCCTCCCTCCCTATGTTTCGCTAAGCCTGTTTCTCTCCACAGCAGAATGAGGCCTCCAGTTCTGACACTCACTGTGTTGTAAAGGTCGGAGTTGTTCTCGTGTTGAACATGCTTTCAGGGGCACAAGTACAACATTCATAACATTCAGCATGCGTGTGTGTTACTCCGTCATTGTATCTGATGCTTACAGTCTTCTTTCACACCTTGCTTCTCCCCCCTTGACTCTCCCTTCTTCTCCCAACCTCTTCCTCCCCTCCCCTCTCCTTCCTCCCCTCCTCCTCTACTCCCCTTCTGTAGGAGAGCAAACAGTTGTCCCTTCAGTTGTCCTCGTGAAACCCCAATCTCTCTATGCAGAGGTGTGTGCTTAGTCCCCTCCTGTACTCCCTGTTCACCCACGACTGCGTGGCCACGCATGACTCCAGGACTTAAAATGGTCCACACAAACACACACAGTCATGAAGAAGACGTGACCACACCTCTTCCCCTCAGGAGGTAGAAAATATTTGGTATGGGCCCTGAAATCCTCAAAAAGTTCTACAGCTGCACCACTGAGAGCATATTGACTGGCTGTACGGTACCAGTGCATCAAGTCTGACACCAACAGTCTCATGAACAGCTTCTACCCCCCAAGCCATTAGACTGCTACATCGCTAACAGAATGGCTACATGGACTATCTGAGTTTACCCTTTTATTTTATTTTTGCACTGACTCTATGTACACTCACAGGACTCCACACACACACACACACACACACACACACACACACACACACACACACACACACACACACACACACACACACACACACACACACACACACACACACACACACACACACACACACACACACATTGTAAAGATGGTATTGGCACTGACCCTTACTTACTTACTTACTTACTTGTGATTTTTTTATCTACTTTACTTTATAGTACTACTGATATTGATTAATGCAAGAAAGGCATTTCACTGTACTTGTTCACGTGACACTATAACTTGAAACTTGAAACACACACACAGTCACATCAGCCAGCTGATATTAAGCAATCAAATCTCACAGGCCGTTATTCCAGAACACACTGCGCGATCCCCTTTTATACGAAGGCAAACGAGTGACATCTCATGACACACACAGACACCATCGTTTTAGGGCTTAACCTTCCTCCTATCTCCCCCATATCTCACACTCAGGTGTGAAATTGCCCTCAAACACAAAGACATAATCCAAGAAAATCAAACGGCTGGGGGAAGGAGGAGAGATCTGACCTTTGAAATCCCTGTGGTTTTCCGAGCAAGGAGGAATGAGGAATAAGTTTAGTTAATTAGCGTGTCGGTTCAGCTGCCCAGGGAAATGACTCCACTGGAACCCATCACTAGGCTTCTGCTAGTCAGAGAAGAGCTTCCCTGGCATTGAAATGGTTTTAGTAGCTTGTCTTGGCTCTGCTCACGGTTGCAAAATTCTGGTAACTTTCCAAAAAATTCCCAGGTTTTCCAGAAATCCTGGTTGGAAGATTTCCGGAATCAGGAGAGAATAAGAAGGAATCCTCAAAACACTCTTTCTGGTAAACACGGGAATTCTGGGAAAGTTAGTGAAACTTTGCAACACTAAATCTGTTAAAATGTCTGTTTTCTTCCACAAGAATAAGGCCCTACTTAGTTAGTTGTTGAAAAGTCTATTATAAAAGTCTAGGGTTGGAAAGTTATAGGAACTAAACATAAGCAATACCTACAACATACTGTATTTGGTTGTACTTTTATATGAACAGCTGCTGTTTTTATAATGTTTTATGACAATATAATTCATACATCATTTAATGTCACCCTGCCATTTTAAAACGAAAGATGGCTACTGTAATATCCATCCAAAAGCACAAACAACCTAAACTAACTGGTTCAAAGTCCCCATTCCAAAGCACAATACCTAATGGTGGTTAATATTTGTCCAGAAGCATTTCTGGGAAACCGGTCTTTTACAGAACTTTAATCAAGTGGCCCCAAACCTTTCCCTTCCTATTCCTGTTTCATTGATTTCAACCTCTCAAATGAAATGTCGATTTCCACCTAAATAGACATACCTTAAAGTAACTGCTTTTAATGAGCAGTTATATGATAAGGATATTAATAAACTTGGTATCATTGGAAACAACACACCTGGGAGATTGAGGAAATGGTCAGAAGGTAGACAGGAATGGCACAGTTCATATCACACAAGATCAAGCATACACAAAGGAACCGGTTTTGTTTTGAAAGTGATCTTTCATGGACAAGCTATAGGTCATTTATTGATTAATAGAACTGGAAACACATCAGATGGCTTCCACAGCAAATCAAAAACTTCTGGGGAAAAATAACATCTGGGACTGACAGATATGACAGCTAGAACTTTACAGACGTTTAATAAGGGGTGGGGTCAAGGGACATCTCCAAGAGTCCACTCAACCTCTCCGTTTAGAACCACCAAGACTCTTCCTGGAGCTGGCCACCCGGCCAAACAGAGCAATCGGGGAGAAGGGCCTTGGTCAGGGAGGTGACTAAGAACCCGATGGTCACGCTGACAGAGCTCCAGAGTTCCTCTGTGGAGATGGGAGAACCTTCCAGAAGGATATCCATCTCTGCAGCACTCCACCAGTCAGGCCTTTATGGTTGAGTGGCCAGACGGAAGGCACCCCTCAGTAAAAGGCACATGACAGCCCGCTTGGAGTTTACCAAAAGGCACCTAAAGACTCTCAGACCATGAGAAACAAGATTAGATGAAACCAAGATTTAACACTTTGGCCTGACTGCCAAGCGTCACATCTGGAGGAAACCTGGCACCATCCCTACGGTGAAGCATGGTGGTGGCAGCATCATGCTGTGGGAATGTTTTTCAGCAGCAGGGACTGGGAGACTAGTCAGGATTGAGGCAAAGATGAACAGAGCAAAGTACAGAGCGATCCATTGATGAAAACCTGCTCCAGAGCACTCAGGACCTCAGACTGGGGCAGGTTCACGTTACAACACCAATGAACCTAAGCACACACAGGCGGGACTCTCTGAATGGTTGAGTGGTGGCGGACTTGAACCTGATCAAACGAGAGACCTGAAAATAGCTGTGCAGTGATGCTCCCCTCCACCTGTAAAAAGATCTGCAGAGAACATGGGAGAAACACCCAAAATAAAGGTGTGCAAAGCTTGTAGTGTCATTCCCAAAAGGCACCTGCCAAAGGTGACTACTGAGTAAATGAATAGCAGTAAAACACTTCCAGAAAGAAACAAAGAGTTTTATCTGGTATTTAACTAAGTCTATGCATTTTAACACCTCATTTTACCAGCATTGCTTTGTGTAGACTTGAGAAAAATAGACTTGCTTTCTTTGGCACCATGATTAATGCCAAGCGTACCATGCTTACCAATCAATTGGAGCGTAAAAACAATGGCTTTCCTAGAGGGCTACACCATACCCACTGGAACTGCAGGTGAAGCATGGTGGCAGGGCAGCGATGTTGGGAATAAATATCATGTCTTTCTGCTTTGTATGCGTTAGGATCTTATTAAAAACTGCTTTGTATGCGTCTTTCTGACGCTTTCTGCTTTGTATGCGTTAGTCTACCTATCTTATTAAACGCTTTTAGTCTACCTATCTTATTAAAATGACGTCTTTCTGCTTTGTATGCGTTAGCCTACCTATCTTAGAAAAATATGTAATTTTAATGCAATATTCACTGGTTCAAATTCAGTAGCCTCTCTCCTCGTAGTTCGGCGTGCGTGTTCAATTGCTAGTATGTGTGGTCTCATTGAAATAGAGTTGGCTGCCTACATGGGCGGAGAACGTGGCAGTTAACTTAAATATGAAATTCAATGAAATATGATTAAACTGTAGTTTAATACAATGTCTGTAAATAAATATTGATAATGGAAAGAAGTGGAGAGTGCTCGGCCAATGTCCAATGTGAGTCGAAGTGCAATCAAAATATGTTATCCTCATTGAAAAGGAACAGGCACTGCGTGCTCATATGTTAGGCTACTATGGTGAGCGAGCATTGCGTATTTTCAAGTATTGACTACCCATGAATTTGTCTCTGCCTGCAAATCGTCTTCCTAAAACGTAGGCTGTATGCTTTATGAAAAAATGGAGCAAGTGTCACTGACATCATTACAGCTCCAAGTTCAGTAGCCATACCTGCGAGATCAGGTGTGTGTGCTCGCAATTAAATAGAGTAGGCTGTTGTGTATGCATGTGTGTAACGCTCATCGTTGTAAGGATGGTCGGACCAAGATGCAGCGTGGGGTAGGTTAATCATCTTTTATTAATGATAACCAGCAACAAAACAAGAAAGCGTAACCAACGAAACGTACAACGTATAGGGCTCAAAAGCAACAATACAAAATCAAGATCCCACAAACAACAGGTGGGAAAATGCTGCCTAAATATGATCCCCAATCAGAGACAACGAGAGACAGCTGCCTCTGATTGGAAAACATACCAGGCCAACAAAAAATACAAAAAACTAGAGTACCCACCCTAGTCACACCCTGACCTAACAAAAATAGAGAATAAAAAGTCTCTTAAGGTCAGGGCGTGACAATGTGCATAGAAGCACAGGGCAGTTATCTTTCCAAGGAAATGTACTTCCTAAATGTGATTAGGCTATAGTTTTTTTAAACATTGCCTTTAAATAAATATTGATCCACCATATGTCTCAGAATAAAAATTGTCCCACTCCTAAAAGGTAGGCTATAAAAATAATTTAAAGTTGTAGTAGTAGAATACACAAGGTGCAATTTTGAAATTCGGTAGTGCATCATCAGTTTCTCTTGTCATGTGTGTCAATGCATACCTTATAGAGCTATTTATAACTTGTCAGAAATGTCCAGATCAACTTGCCCATCTCAACTAACGTTTTTTATTTATTTCGTTTTTTAAGCCCATAGATTTGTGTGCCCATACAGCCGGAAAAAAAGTGAAATTAAATGAAAACGTCACAAAATGTCATCATAATATATGCACAAAGCATGCAGACACCTATTCCATTAAACATTTTCAAGCCGTTAGGGTGCTGCCTCGTGGAAACAGAGTTTGGAGGTCAGTACTGAGGAGCTAAAGAAGAGACACAACTACACCTGTACTGCCTCTCACCTCAGTCTGGACATTTAACAACAAGTCTGGATGTCACCTTCTGACATCCAGTGGGAGTGCATCTGCTGGGCAGTTGAGAGTCTCAGTTCCTATCCACCCTCTCAGCTCTACTGGTGATGCTGCTGGTTGTTATTCTATTGGGCATTTTCATTTGTGTCAAAAGGAGGTGGAGTAACACTGCCTCACAGTCTAAACTTGCCAACGTTGATGCAACAGTGTCAGAGGAAATGAACCTGTCTTCAGATTCTGAGACCTAATATATTCTTGGGACACTTATGCACTTTTGTCATATCAGCTCAATTCATAATGAAAATATGCCTGCCAGAGCACTTATCAGAGCAGAAACAAAATATGCAAAGGATTCTGTAATTGTTGGTCAGTATTCCTTTCCCCTCAACAACGGACTGTAAAGGATCCGTTTGGGGAGACTGTTGACTAACCAACATCTGGTCATTAGTCCAGATCTACATTTATATATGTTCTAGCCTGGTTTGGCATCCTGAGCATTAACTAAGCTAATCTGTTAGTTATTTTGTGATGTATTCTGTCATTTATAATCATGACTATTCATTAATTGTACAATTCTATCTGTGCTTTATTGGCTGATATCCAATATCTTACCCAGAAGGAGAATCATGTGATCATGTGTATGAGGTCTGTTTATTATTGGAAAGACTTTAAAGTGTCTCTGTGTTGTATTGCACTGCATTGATTCATGTTAACTATGTCATTAATTCATGTTAATTATGTACCTTAACTTCTCTCAGGAACTTGTTTATCACTGTGGAAGGTAGCAAAATCGGACTCTATTTCACTCCAGTTTAAGATTAAGGTGAGTGTTGTATGCATTATAAACTGAACCAGTGTTATGATAAAACACATTTAATAGAGAATGAATCTGTTTGATCATGTTCAGGGCCATGAAAAGTCCTGTTCTGTTTTACAGTATGTACACAGCTCGTTCTAAACATCCTTTCTTTAGTGTTACTTTTCCCCAGTCAAATATTCAGAGCTTCATTTCCACTTCAATGTCACGCCCTGGTCGAAGTATTTTGTGTTTGTCTTCATTTATTTGGTCAGGCCAGGGTGTGGCATGAGTTTTTGTATGTGGTGTGTTTGTATTAGGATTGTAGCTTAGTGGGGTGTTCTAGTTAAGTCTATGTCTGTCTGAAGTGGTTCTCAATCAGAGGCAGGTGTTTATCGTTGTCTCTGATTGGGAACCATATTTAGGCAGCCATATTCTTTGAGTGTTTCGTGGGTGATTGTCCTTAGCGTCCTGATGTCTGTGTTTATTTACACCAGTATAGGCTGTTACGGTCTTTGTTTTGTAGAGTTTGTAATTGATTTGTGTTTTTTACGTTTGTTTATTAAACATGGATCGCAATCTACACGCTGCATTTTGGTCCGACTCTCCTTCCCACCTAGAAAGCCGTAACATTCAAGGCTGGACCTCAACATGAAACAGCTTTTGATTATAAGATCAATTTTTAACTCAATAATTAACTGTTATTTTGTATTGAACACTGAATGATATTTGACATATCAAAAGGCTGCAAAGAAAATGTTACCTGCTTCCTGGTGCGGCAGGGTAGCCTAGTGGTGAGAGTGTTGGACTAGTAACTAGAAGGTTGCGAGTTCAAAACCCCGAGCTGACAAGGTACAAATCTGTTGTTCTGCCCCTGAACAGGCAGTTAACCCACTGTTCCCAGGCTGTCATTGAAAATAAGAATTTGTTCTTAACTGACTTGCCTGGTTAAATAAAGGTAAAAAAAATTATAAATAAAACAAGAGAGAATCAAACCTAGGTCTCCTGCGCACCACAATACTGTGTTTTCCCTCTGAGCTGAATCTGAGAACCACTGGCCACATTCCTAAACATGCTGTCTTTTTCTATTTTACATATAAAACAAATGTCTAGATCTTATCTACATTTCATTGCCTAAATAAAGGGCATGTGCACAAAGGCTGTGCTCCAAATTGCACCCTTTTCCTTTATAGTGCACTATGGGCCCTGGTTAAAAGTGGTGCACTATGTAGGGAATAGGGTGCCATTTGAGACATAGACATGTTTACTGACTTTAGTCATTTAATTTCCCCAGGTCGGAACGCTCCAGTGTTTTACCAATAAAAATCCTAAAGGTAGAAAAAAGCTTAATTGTATTTGTCTTGGAGACAAAGAGTAAATGTCATTTGTCAATCTGAAATGAGTCAGAGTTAGTGCTTCTATCCTTTTCCAAATCAAGTATTGTTCATTGTGAAACTTGCCTGGTTGTTGTTCATCCTTCCTGAAATTGCACTGGGGCACAAAATAACAAAACATTTCCATATGTGACAAACACACAGGCACACACACAAGCATTGACGGACAGATGTGGAGATCAGGGGCCCCCAGATAGCATGTGATAGCAAAAAGTGTAGAACTGCAGGGAATTTGCTTTGAAACTGTGTAGGATAGAATAGCATGATAAAACTGCTAATGTTTCTCTCTGCACCATGGCAAAATGTGTTGAAATGTAGGTAGTTAGCTAACTGATTCGGCTCCACATGTGACCTCAGTCTGGACCCTCAAATCAAATGTGCACATGACCTGCCATTACCGTTACAACCACGGCCAAAATGTTAAGGAACAGTGACAGGAAATGAGCATTGCATCTGTGTGCTACTGCAGAGGCTACATCATTATTGCACAAATCTGATATGGGTCACATGTAAAACTGAGTGTGAACAGTCAGAAAAAAGATTGGATATGGAGAGAAAACAGAACTGGGTTCTTCAGGTGGTTGTGTAATCATAGCCATGTATAATTCAATAAATCAGAGTTTTTATTTAAATTAAGGCTTGACTAAAGTGCTTTTAATCCCAAAATGTCTCCAAATTTTTACCATCATTGTAAAGCCCTAGCTATTTTGTTGCTTTGACAAAGTCAAATATATACTATATAACATCTAATGTGATGGACCATATGACTGGACAGATACTATATAACATCTAATGTGATGGACCATTTGACTGGACAGATACTATATAACATCTAATGTGATGTGATACTATATAACATTTAATGTGATGGACCATATGACTGGACAGATACTATATAACATCTAATGTGATGGACCATATGACTGGACAGATACTATATAACATCTAATGTGATGGACCATATGACTGGACAGATACTATATAACATCCAATGTGATGGTCCATATGACTGGACAGATACTATATAACATCTAGTGTGATGGACCATATGACTGGACAGATACAATGTGATATATAACATCCAATGTGATGGACCATATGACTGGACAGATATTATATAACATCTAATGTGATGTTCCATATGACTGGACAGATACTATATAACATCTAGTGTGATGGACCATATGACTGGACAGATACTATATAACATCCAATGTGATGGTCCATATGACTGGACAGATACTATATAACATCCAATGTGATGGACCATATGACTGGACAGATACTATATAACATCTAATGTGATGGACCATATGACTGGACAGATACTATATAACATCTAATGTGATGGACCATATGACTGGACAGATACTATATAACATCTAATGTGATGTTCCATATGACTGGACAGATACTATATAACATCTAATGTGATGGACCATATGACTGGACAGATACTATATAACATCTAATGTGATGGACCATATGACTGGACAGATATTATAGATCTATGCAAAAACATCTATATATTTCATTATAATCAGGCAGTGTGGATTAGTTTGACACATCATCAGCAATGTGCAAAATAAAAAGGTAACTATTTATGCATCGCTTAGTTTATTAAAGTCTAGTTAAATAATCACCTTTTAATAACGCACATTGTTCAAGGAAAGTGTCAAAATAAATTATACTTTCAGATTGTAATGCCTTCATGGTACTTTTGCACATATTTGACCTACAGTATTTTACACCATGAAGATGTCACTCAGTAAGTCAATAGGATGAAAAGAAAACAGAAAGTCACAGGAGGGTTGAAACATTTATAGTTTTTAGATGTCAGGTCCCAAACCACAAAGTTACAACATTATGGAATATAACACTGCTTCTGACAACAATACTTTAGAATGAAAAACAAGGCTCCTGCTGCAATCAGAAGAGTTTCCCTGGCATTGAAATTGTTTTTATTATCTTGTCTTGGCTCTGCTTAGGGTTGAAACATCCTGATAACTTTCCCAAAGTTCCCAGGTTTTACAGTAATCCAGGTTGGAACTTTTCCAGAATCAGGAGGGAATACATGGAATACCTGGGAATTCAGTGATAGTTTTGCAACCCTAACTCTGCTCGACTGTCTGTTTTCTACCACTCCACATCCTGAAAAAATACAAGAATAAATCACTACTTAGTTAGTCTTTCAGAATTCTATTATAAAAGTCTAGGGTTGGAAAGTTATAGGAACTAAACATAAGCAATACCTACAACATACTGTATTTGGTTGTACTTTTATATGAACAGCTGCTGTTTTTATAATGTGTACGACAATATAATTCATACATCATTTAATGTCACCCTGCCATTTTAAAACGAAAGATGGCTACTGTAATATCCATCCAAAAGCACAAACAACCTAAACTAACTGGTTCAAAGTCCCCATTCCAAAGCACAATACCTAATGGTGGTTAATATTTGACCAGCTGTATTGGAAACTGATCTCTTCCACAAGTCTATTCAAGTCAAGAGTGGCCCCAAACCTTTCCCTTCCTTTTTCTGTTTCGTTGATTTAAAGGCAACGTTCAGTCATTTTCTTGGCAAAGTGCTCCACATCTTACTTAGCCTCTTATAGAAGTTTATTTGGATTGTAAATTGTGTTCATAAGGTGGCATTAAAAATTCACATTCCTGCACACACACCCTGAGAGGACAGGCAGTAGGAAAACAGAGAGAGGGGCAGACTTAGCAGGCTAATGCATACACACTCTGAGAGGAGACGGGGAGGGAGGTGTGTGTGTGTGTGTGTATGAGGAGAGCTGGACAGGAAGTAGGAAAACAGAGAGAGGGGCAGACTTAGCAGGCTACTGCATACACACTCTGAGAGGAGACGGGGAGGGAGGTGTGTGTGTGTGTATGAGGAGAGCTGGACAGGCAGTAGGAAAACAGAGAGAGGGGCAGACTTAGCAGGCTACTGCATACACACTCTGAGAGGAGACGGGGAGGGAGGTGTGTGTGTGTGTATGAGGAGAGCTGGACAGGCAGTAGAAAAACAGAGAGAGGGGCAGACTTAGCAGGCTACTGCATACACACTCTGAGAGGAGACGGGGAGGGAGGTGTGTGTGTGTGTGTGTGTGTGTGTGTATGAGGAGAGCTGGACAGGAAGTAGGAAAACAGAGAGAGGGGCAGACTTAGCAGGCTAATGCACGCATGCGCAAGTGAACCCAAGCCACACGCATGCTGCACACTCCAGCACCAATATGTATCACAGAGAGACAGACAGAAAATGAACATGATCAACACACAAGCACACATTCAGGTCTAAGGATTTCACTGAACGTTATTTGTAATTAATTTACGGTGTCATCTGATTGGTGTTTGGCTGTGTGTGCAACATGCAACATGACTCACCCTCTCTTCCTCATTATACCCTCAGCTTCATTTGGTCTTAAATTTCCACCTCCATTTGTTTGAGTTGTTCAACAACATTAAAGTACCTTACCTTGTTTTGACAAGTGAAAAGAAAAGTCTGTCAGACACTTCAGAGCTAGAAACCTGCTGCGTGAGGCTACTGGAAAAGTCGTGAACATTTCAAAATCATGAGCAAACTGTCCTTTCATTTGTTCATTAGTTTTACACTTGTCAACACAGGTAAAATGGTCTTAACTTTCTCTCAAACTAATTTAATGATTGTTTTATGTTATAAAATGTCAAATGTCCATAATTGTGTTATATCACTCCTCTCCCAGGTTCAGGATCACATTCTCTGTGGGCACTTGCCACATACACAGCAATTGGAGAGACACCTTTCCCTGAGTTTACGGTTGTGGTGATGTTGGATGACATCCAGGTGGGTTACTATGACTCCAACGATAAACAGTCTGTCTACAGGGGACAACATATCACAGACAAAACTGAGGATGATGAAGTACAGGACGGACCTCATGTATTTGGAGTAATATACCAGAGGTAATTTGAACATAAGATGGTTTGAACTAAAGCACCACTTTAATCTCACGGAAGGTGTTCAAGTTCAGCAAAGATTGACTGACTGTGAGATGATGGACAATGGAGAACCAGCCTTGGCCGTGTTGAAGGATGTTTTCAATGGCATTTTTCAAGATGTATTACAACATGACACATTATACATATGATGCTGGGAAACTACTACTAGGAAGGGATGGGATGATGCAAGTATACAAAATAACACTTTTGGAAACGTTTTACCTTCCCCTTTGCATCAAATCACTGAAGAGATTCCTGTCTCAAGAGAAGAACGTTTAATACTTATGACAGTCTTAAACTGGAGAGAAATAGAGTTTAGTATTTCTCTCCCTTCCACAGGGATAAACAAGTTCCTGAGAGAAGTTAAGGTATATAATTAACATGAATGAATGACATAGTTATTATGAATCGATGCATTAATCGATTAGACTACATTTTATTGTCTGTAACATAGCTTTTATTTTGCAGGCAGGATGAACATACACTAGATACAATACAAAACAGAGACACAGTGCGATGATTTTTTTCGCACAGGCTACAGAAAGCTATCTCAGTCCGCTAATGCAGAGTTTCCCAAACTCTGTCCTGGGCCCCTGTGCTAATATAGGACTAGTAAAGGCCCAATACACTAATTTTGTGAAAACATGTCTAAATTAAAAAATATTTGTTTATATTATTTTATTTTATTTTTCAGGGGGTGGTGCAGCACCCTCAGCACCCCTACTTCCTGGGGCTATGGAGACACTGTAAAGCCATTCCAATAATAAACAGACCTCATACACATGATCACATGATTCTCCTTCTGGTTAAGATACTGGATATCAGCTGATACAGCACAGATGTAGAGAACATTCTGAAATTAATGAATAGTTATGATTTGAAAATACAGACTGCAAAACATATATTATTCCAGATTACATTTGCTGTTGCTGCAGTGTTATTTTTCTGCTGTAGCAAACAGGTTCAAATTAAGATCCTACATCTGTAATACTGCAATAATAATAATAGTTGCATCAGCGTCCCAACATTTTATTAGGTCTCAGAATCTGAAGACAGGTTCGTTTTTTTCTGACACTTTTGCATCAACGTTGGCAAGTTGTTACAATGTCTACGAGAAGGTGCATCTCCTCCTTTTGACACAAATGAAAATGCCCAATAGAATAACAACCAGCAGCATCACCAGTAGAGCTGAGAGGGTGGATAGGTGAACTTTCTCTGTCCCAGACTCCCAACTGACATCCAGCTTGTTGTCCAGACTGAGGTGAGAGGCAGTACAGGTGTAGTTGTGTCTCTTCTTTAGCTCCTCAGTACTGACCTCCAGACTCTTCCTCAGCTGGTAGGTCCCATCTCCACTAGGCTGAACCTCCCCCCCTGTCAGCTCCTGTTTATGGTGTTGAACACTGAGCTGTAGTCAATGAATAGCATTCTCACATAGGTGTTCCTATTGTCCAGGTGGGAAAGGGCATTGCTGAGTGCAATAGAAATTGTATCATCTGTTGGGGCGGTATGCAAATTGGAGTGGGTCTAGTGTTTCTGGAATAATGGTGTTGATGTGAGCCATGACCAGCACTTCATGGCTACAGAAATAGCTCATGATTTAATGTTTTAACATTTCTCTTGACCACAGGGATTCTTTTGGAACCTTGGTGGTCATGGTTATGGTCACAATATTATGGTCTGTCCAGCCCACTGGCATTGATCTGGCTTTCAAACATTGCAATGGTATATTACAGAAGATCAGATCAGTGTATGTGTATGAACGGTGACCCATGATTGATGATCTAGTAGTTTCATTAACCATTTGTTTCAAACCACAGTTCTCGGCATGTCTTATTAATTTAGTTCTATTTGAATTATTGTAACACAAATTTTGATCCAAATGTGCAAATTGTCCAAACAGATCCGCAAGGTAGATGGATTATTTTCAATATGTACAGTAATTGGACCATAAACAGATATGGCTCATTAACCTTTAGGGACCAAATAATGAGGATCCACACTTCTTTGAAAATATACAGTGGGGAGATACAATGTGATTTTCTGGATTTTTGTTTTAGATTCCGTCTCTCACAGTTGAAGTGTACCTATGATAAAAATTACAGACCTCTACATTTTGTAAGTAGGAAAACCCGCAAAATTGGCAGTGTATCAAATACTTGTTCTCCCCACTGTATATAATAAATTATTAACCCTGCAGGCAATACAATACTTTATTAATATGGTGGGAGATTATAATACTGTTTTAAATACCTCAATGGACCGTAAAGGAAATCACACTATAAACTATAACCCTCAGGCTCTTAAGGAAATTATGAATGTCATGGATATATTAGAACTAGTGTATATTTGGAGGCTTACATATCCTGACCAAGTGAGATATACATAGAGGAGGTTTAATACCCTGACCTAGTGAGATATACATTCAGCAGAGGCTGAATCAAGCTAGTCATCTTGACATCTTTCTTATGTCATTCTCGTTGACACCAAAAGTGAAAAAGGTTTTGATAGGATGCGGTCGGACCATCAGATATATACATTACTCTTACTGAATTTCCACGTGGGCGGGGATATTGGAAATTTAATCAAAGCCTATTGGATGATAACTTTTTTTGTAACTAGGACAGAGAAATGTATAACTGAATTGTTCTGCCGTAACATAGGTACATCAAATCCGCTTATTGTATGTGACACTTTTAAATGTGCCTTTAGAGGTCATGCAATTCAGTACTCATTTCTAAAACAAAAAGACATTTAGGTCAAAGGAATCCATACTAACAAAGCAAATAGAAGGTCTAACAGAACAGATAGATAGCAATAAAAACTGAACCATAGAGGCACAGAATCAGTTAGAGGAAAAACTAAAAGAAATGGAGGAATTTATTCAACAAAGGTCAAGTGTAATAATAAAGCTGGATGGAAAATGGGGATAAATTAATCTTCAACATAGAAATGCTACCAAAAATAATTTACTAAAACTTATTACAAATGATCTAGTCACCTACGATTCACCAAACAATATTTTGAATGAGGAAATAAAGTACTTTAAGCATATGTTTTCGTTCCAGTCTCCTCCATCTCCTCTAACCGAAGCAATTTCTTTCTTCTTCTATTAATAATGTAAAATTAACAGCCATACAGAAAGACTCATGTGAAGGTGAAATTACAGAGGAGCAAATTCTTGATGCAATTAAAGCCTTTAAGTCCAGGAAAACTCCAGGGCTGGATGGCATACCAGTTGAGGTATACCAAACCTTTTTTGATATACTCAGAGGACCGTTATTAGCATGTTTTAACCCCTCTTATATAAATGGTAGATTATCAGACACGCAACAAGGTCTGATTTCATTATTACTGAAACAGGATACAAGTGGGAAATATAAAGACCCAGTCCATTTAAAATTATTGGTGGCCCCTTACACTTCAATGTTGTGACGCAAAAATTCCAGCAAAATGTATAGCGCATTGAATTTAAAAGGTTTTGTCCGAAATTATTCATTCTAATCAGACAGATGTTTTACATGGATGATACATTGGAGATAATATAAGGCAAGTACTGGAAACAATAGAACACTATAAAAAATCTGGGAAACCAGGCCTGCTATTCATAGCGGACTTTGAAAAGGCAATTTGATAAAGTACGACTGGAGTTTATATATAAATGCCTGGAACTTTTAAATTTTGGAGAATCTCTTATAAAATGGGTTAAAATCATGTATAGTAACCCTAGGTGTAAAATATTAAACAATGGCTACTTCTCAGAAAGTTTTAAACTGTCAAGAAGTGTAAAACAAGGTTGTCCACTATCGGCATATCTATTTATTATGGCCATCGAAATGTTAGCTGTTAAAATCAGATCCAACAGTAATAACAATGGATTAGAAATAGAGGGCTTAAAAACAAAGGTGTCATTGTATGCGGATGATTCATATTTTCTTTTAAATCCACAACTTGGATCCCTCCACAGAATCATAGAGGATGTGTTTTGGAACAGCAAGCCAGACAAAATTAAATGTGCATATTTATATAATTAATAACAATTCAGAGGACTGAAATGATTAAATATTAAAGTATTAGACCTCTCACTAAAGGCTTCAGTCATACAAAAGTTATACTTAAACCTAAACTGGTTCTCTATCAAATTAGTAAAATTGTCTCAACCTATGTTCAAGAAAGGCCTTTTTCACTTTATTCAGATTACAACCTCTCACTTTCATTTGTTTGAAAAGGAAATCATCTCCCAAATATCGCTATTTTTAAAACAAGTCATAAGAAGTTGGTTACAATTTCAATTTAATCCATCAGAAAAGACAAAACAAAAATTACAACAAATATTGTAGCTGAACTCAAATATACTAATTGATTAAAAAAACATTATAAAATAAAAAAAGACGCCTCACAGGTCCTCAACTGGCAGCTTCATTAAATAGTACCCACAAAACACCAGTCTCAATGTTAACAGTGAAGAGGTGACTCTGCGATGCTGGCCTTCTAGGCAGAGTTGCAAAGAAAAACCATATCTCAGACTGGCCAATAAAAATAAAAGAATAAGATGAGCAAAAGAACACAGACACTGGACAGAGGAACTCTGCCTAGAAGGCCAGCGTCACGAAGTCACCTCTTCACTGTTGACATTGAGACTGGTGTTTTGTGGGTACTATTCAATGAAGCTGACGGTTGAGGACTTGTGAGGCGTCTGTTGTCAAACTAGACACTCTAATGTACTTGTCCTCTTGCTCAGTTGTGTACCGGGGCCTCCCACTCCTCGTTCTATTCTGGTTAGAGACAGTTTACGCTGTTGAAGGGAGCAGTACACTGCGTTGTACGAGATCTTCAGTTTCTTGGCAATTTCTTGCATGGAATAGCCTCCATTTCTCAGAACAAGAATAGACTGACGAGTTTAAGAAGAAAGTTCTTAGTTTCTGGCCATTTGGAGTCTGTACTCGAACCCACAAATGCTGATGCTCCAGATACTCAACTAGTCTAAAGAAGGCCAGTTTAATTGCTTCTTTAATTAGAACAACAGTTTTCAGCTGTTCTAACATAATTGCAAAATATTTTTCTAATGATCAATTAGCCTTTTAAAATTATAAACTTGGATTAGGTAACACAATGTGCAATTGGAACATAGGAGTGATGGTTGCTGATAATGGGCCTCTGTACGCCTATGTAGATATTCCATTACAAATCTGCCGTTTCCAGCTACAATAGTCATTTACAACATTAACAATGTCTACACTGTATTTCTGATCAATTTGATTTTAATGGAACAAAAATATGCTTTTCTTTCAGAAACAAGGACATTTCTAAGTGACCCCAAACTTTTGAACGGTAGTGTATATTTGCAAAACAATATATGGGGGATAGGAAGTGATGCAGACAACTACATTGATGGAAGCTACAATCTATCTGCAATACTAAAGCTGATCAACCCCCCCAAAATACAAAAAATAAACAATGCAGTTTTACAAAAAATAAGAGTTAAGAAAATATTTACTAAATAAAAAAGTGAACATAACATAATAATAAGGATCACAATACATTAACAATGATGTAAACAGGGGTACCGGTACTGTGCGGGGGTACAGGTTAGTTGAGGTAATTGAGGTAATATGTACATGTAGGTAGGGGTAAAGTGGCTGTGCATATATAATATACAGGGTGTAGCAGCAGCGTAAATAGAAAAGTGGGGGTCAATGCAAATAGTCCAGGTAGCCATTTGATGAACTTTTCAGCAGTCTTATGGCTTGGAGGTAGAAGCTGTAAGGAGCCTTTTGGACTTAAATTTACTGCTTGCCATGCAGTAGCAGAGAGAACAGTCGTTAACTAGGGTGGCTGGAGTCTTTGACCATTTTTAGGGCCTTCCTCTGAAACTGCCTGGTATAGAGGTCCTGGATGGCAGGAAGCTTGGCCCCAGTGATGTACTGGGCCATACGCATTATCCTCTGTAGCGCCTTGCATTCGGATGCCGAGCAGTTGTCATACCAGGCAGTGATGCAACCAGTCAGGATGTTCTCAATGGTGCAGCTGTAGAACTTGTTGATGATCTGAGGACCCATGTCAAATCTTTTCTGTCTCCTGAGGTGGAAAAGATGTTGTCGTGCCCTCTTCACGACTGTCTTGGTGTGTTTGGACCATGATATTTTGTTGGTGATGTGGACACCAAGGAACTTGAAGCTCTCGACCTGCTTTACTACAGCCCCGCCGATGTGAATGGGGGAGTGCTAGGCCCTCCTTTTCCTGTAGTCCACAATCAATCTCTGGTTCTATCACACTTAGAGTACTGTCCTGTCATGTGGTCATCTGCAGCAACAAACGTACCTAAACCAGCTCCAACTCACTCAAAACACGGCTGCCAGATTAACTCTTTAATGCTTTGTTCAAATGAATATCAACAAAATGCACCAGAATATATTATGGCTCTCCGTTGAACACAAATTACTATCAAGTCTTTAGATTTTCTTTAGGAATGTTATATTTTTCAAGAAACCACAGTATTTCTCAGACCATTTCTCAGTGTATACTGGTGTAAGAGATGGTAAGAGAATATGGTTCTCGGCACCAGTGTAACAGATGCTCCATGAAGACCAGAAGTCTGGTCTCGGCACCAGTGTAACAGATGCTCCATGAAGACCAGAATTCTGGTCTCGGGCCCAGTGTAACAGATGCTCCATGAAGACCAGAAGTCTGGTCTCGGGCCCAGTGTAACAGATGACCCATGAAGACCAGAAGTCTGGTCTCGGGCCCAGTGTAACAGATGCTCCATGAAGACCAGAAGTCTGGTCTCGGGCACCAGTGTAACAGATGACCCATGAAGACCAGAAGACTGGTCTCGGGCCCAGTGTAACAGATGCTCCATGAAGACCAGAAGTCTGGTCTCGGGCCCAGTGTATAACAGATGCTCCATGAAGACCAGAAGACTGGTTTCGGGCCCAGTGTAACAGATGTCCCATGAAGACCAGAAGACTGGTCTCGGGCCCAGTGTAACAGATGCTCCATGAAGACCAGAAGACTGGTGTAACAGATGACCCATGAAGACCAGAAGACTGGTCTCGGGCCCAGTGTAACAGATGCTCCATGAAGACCAGAAGACTGGTCTCGGCACCAGTGTAACTTCATAAATCTCTTGAGTAATAGAGAAAGGATGTCTATCCAGAGATCCCAGTTGATTGCTGTTTATTCCTGAAGATAGACACAAGGAAGCACATTAGATGGGTGTAGATTTGTGATTTGTCTGTAGTAATAACTGTGAATTAGCAAGGAGCTAATGCCACCATTGTAATTAGAGCATGCTAGCTAACTTGCTCTTACAGCAATAACATACTATTAGAGCATGCTAGCTAACTCGCTCTTACAGCAATAACATACTATTAGAGCATGCTAGCTAACTTGCTCTTACAGCAATAACATACTATTAGAGCATGCTAGCTAACTTGCTCTTACAGCAATAACATACTATTAGAGCATGCTACTTGCTCTTACAGCAATAACATACTATTAGAGCATGCTAGCTAACTAGCTCTTACAGTAATAACATACTATTAGAGCATGCTAGCTAACTTGCTCTTACAGCAATAACATACTATTAGAGCATGCTAGCTAACTCGCTCTTACAGCAATAACATACTATTAGAGCATGCTAGCTAACTTGCTCTTACAGCAATAACATACTATTAGAGCATGAGCATGCTTACAGCAATAACATACTATTAGAGCATGCTAGCTCTTACAGCAATAACATACTATTAGAGCATGCTAGCTAACTCGCTCTTACAGCAATAACATACTATTAGAGCATGCTAGCTATTAACTCGCTCTTACAGCAATAACATACTATTAGAGCATGCTAGCTAACTTGCTCTTACAGCAATAACATACTATTAGAGCATGCTAGCAATAACATACTATTAGAGCATGCTAACTCGCTCTTACAGCAATAACATACTATTAGAGCATGCTAGCTAATGCTTACAGCAATAACATACTATTAGAGCATGCTAGCTAACTTGCTCTTACAGCAATAACATACTATTAGAGCATGCTAGCAATAACATACTATTAGAGCATGCTAGCTAACTTACAGCAATAACATACTATTAGAGCATGCTAGCTAACTCGCTCTTACAGCAATAACATACTATTAGAGCATGCTAGCTAACTCGCTCTTACAGCAATAACATACTATTAGAGCATGCTAGCTAACTTGCTCTTACAGCAATAACATACTATTAGAGCATGCTAGCTAACTCGCTCTTACAGCAATAACATACTATTAGAGCATGCTAGCTAACTCTGCTCTTACAGCAATAACATACAAAAGCACATCCCAGGATGCCCCCATTTATGCTTCTGCTACAATAAAGCACTACTTAGTTAGTTGTTGAAAAGTCTATTATAAAAGTCTAGGGTTGGAATGTTATAGGAACTAAACATAAGCAATACCTACAACATACTGTATTTGGTTGTACTTTTAAATGAACAGCTGCTGTTTTTATAATGTGTATGACAATATAATTCATACATCATTTAATGTCACCCTGCCATTTTAAAACGAAAGATGGCTACTGTAATATCCATCCAAAAGCACAAACAACCTAAACTAACTGGTTCAAAGTCCCCATTCCAAAGCACAATACCTAATGGTGGTTAATATTTGACCAGCTGTATTGGAAACTGATCTTTTCAACAAGTCTTTTCAAGTCAACAGTGGCCCCAAACCTTTCCCTTCCTTTTTCTGTTTCATTGATTTAAAGGCAACAGTCAGTAAATGTTTTGGCAAAGTGGTCCTCAATCTTACTTAGCCTCTTATAGAAGTTTATCTGGATTGGAAAGTGTTCAGAAGGTAACGTTAAAAATTCCCATTCCTGAACACACACTCTGAGAGGAGATGGGAAGGGGGGAGTGTGTATGTTTGTGAAGGAGAGCTGGACAGGCAAAACAGAGAGAGGGGAAGAATTAGTAGGGTAATACACACGCACACGCACACGCACACACACACACACACACACACACACACACACACACACACACACACACACACACACACACACACACACACACACACACACACACACACACACACACACAAGCCACACACATGCTGCACACACTCTAGCACAAATTTGAATCAAACACAGACAGACAGAACATGAACATACACACAAATGCACACATTCATATCTAAGGATTTTTTGTAATTCATTTACAGTATCATCTGATTGATGTTTGGCTGTGTGTGCAACATGCAACATGACTCACCCTCTCTTCCTCATTATACCCTCAGCTTCATTTGGTCTTATATTTCCACCTCCATGTGTTTGACTCGTTCAATAACATTAAAGTGCTTTACCTTGTTTTGACAAGTGAAAAGAAAAGTCTGTCAGACACTTCAGAGCTAGAAACCTGCTGCGTGAGGCTACTGGAAAAGTCGTGAACATTTCAAAATCATGGGCAAACTGTCTGTCCTTCTTTTTGTTCATTTGTTTTACACCATTGTCAACGCAGGTAAGATGTACTATCCACTTTCTCTCATAACTCATTTAATGGTTTGTTATGTTATAAAAATATCCATAACTGTGTATAATGTCACTCCTCTCCGGGTTCAGGATCACATTCTCTGTGGGCACTTGCCACATACACAGCAATCGGAGAGACGCCTTTCCCTGAGTTTACGGTTGTGGTGATGTTGGATGATGTTCAAGTGACTTACTATGACTCCAACATGAAACACTTCATCTACAGGGGTCATAACACTTCAGACAAAATGCATGATAACGAAGCTCAGGACGGAGCTTAAATACTTAGACTGATGTTCAACAACATGAAAGAGAGATCATTTCACCTAAAGCACCACTTCAACCTCACAGAAGGTGTTCAAGTTCAGCAAAGAATGTCTGGCTGTGAGATGTTGGACAATTGTGAACCGGTCATGTTCATGGTGAAGGACACTTTCAATGCTATTTATACAGATCAAATGGTATATTACAACATGACACATTTTATATATGATGCTGGGAAACTACTACGAGGATGGGATGGGATGAGGCAAGCGTTTGAAAGAATATTATTTGAGAATGTTCACCTTCCCATTTGCATCAGAACACTGAAGACAATCCTGAAGAGAGAGAAGAACGTTGTGATGCGTAAAGTTCCTCCCAGACTCAGGTTGATAAAGAAAGAGGTTTCTGGAGGGTTCCAGGTGAGCTGCTTGGCGTTTGGTTTCTACCCCCGCCACATCAACATGACCCTGCTGAGAGACGGCCAGCCAGTGGCAGAACAAGAGCTGACAGGGGGGGAGGTGCTGCCTAGTGGAGATGGGACCTACCAGCTGAGGAAGAGTCTGGAGGTCAGTACTGAGGAGCTAAAGAAGAGACACAACTACACCTGTACTGCCTCTCACCTCAGTCTGGACAACAAGCTGGATGTCAGTTGGGAGTCTGGGGCAGAGAGAGTTCACCTATCCACCCTCTCAGTTCTACTGGTGATGCTGCTGGTTGTTATTCTATTGGGCATTTTCATTTGCGTTAGGAGGTGATTCTGAGACCTAATAAATTGTTGGGACACTGATGCAACTTTGTCAATTCAGCTCAATTCACAATGAAAATATGACTGCCAGAGCACCTATGAGTGAAGACACAAAATGTGTGAATGATTCTGTCATGGTCAGTTGATCTTCCCTTCCCCTCAACAAAGGACTGTAAAGGATCAGTTTGGGGAGACTGTTGACAAGAACAAATATCTGGGTATTATTAGTACAGATCTGCATTCATATATTTTATAGGCTGGTTTGGCATCCTGCTCATTAACAAAGGTAATATTTGTATTATTTCTGTTATGTAATCTGTCATTTTTAATCATAACTATTCATTCATTTCACAATGCACTTTATATCTGCAGTCAGTGCCATGAAAAAGTCCTTTAGTGTTACTTTTCCCCAGTCAAATATTCAGGGTTATATTTCCACTTCAAGGCTGGACCTCAACATAGAAAACAATGTGTTTGATTATAAGATCTAGTTCAACTATTATTTTATGATGAACACTGAATGGTACAACAAAAGGCTGATAATCCAACGTCTCCATTACACATTTTGAAATTAGTATCCTTCCATGTTACCTGCTTCCTACTGAGACCAGCTAGGTTAGAACCTAGGTCTCCTGCACACCACGACACTGTGTAGACCTCTGAGCTGAATCCCACAACCCCTGACAACATTAGATTTCCTAAACCTGCTTGGTGCATTTTTCCATGTAAAAGCCATAAACATAACTTACCTACATTTCATTACCGATGTAAAGGGCAGGTGCTCAGAGTATGTGTTCCAAACAGCACCCTATTCCCTACATAGTGCACTAGGGGCCCTGGTCAAAAGTAGTGCCCTATATAGACAATAGGGTGCCATTTGAGATACAGCTATAATCACTGGCTATAGTCAATTAAGTTCCCCAGTTGTATTTGTCTTGGAGACGGATGCCTCATAAAGAGTCACTTTCATTTGTCAATCTGGAATGAATCAACAGTTTGTGCTGCTTGAGAGCAGAGATTAATACAACACAAATACTGTATTTGCTCTCAGAAAACACACACACACACACACACACACACACACACACACACACACACACACAAAACACACACACACACACACACACACACACACACACACACACACACACACACACACACACACACACACAAATAATCACCTATGTATAACAGGGCTGCTCTGTCATTTTATATTCCAGCTATATTATATGTTATATATCATTATATCAGGCACTGTGGATTAATTATACATCACTCAGTTTATTAAACTCTAGTTAAATAATCATGTATAATACAATTAAGCAATAAGGCCCGAGGGTGTGTGGTATACAGTGCCTTGCGAAAGTATTCGGCCCCCTTGAACTTTGCGACCTTTTGCCACATTTCAGGCGTCAAACATAAAGATATAAATCTGTATTTTTTGTGAAGAATCAACAACAAGTGGGACACAATCATGAAGTGGAACGACATGTATTGGATATTTCAAACTTTTTTAACAAATCAAAAACTGAAAAATTGGGCGTGCAAAATTATTCAGCCCCTTTACTTTCAGTGCAGCAAACTCTCTCCAGAAGTTCCGTGAGGATCTCTGAATGATCCAATGTTGACCTAAATGACTAATGATGATAAATACAATCCACCTGTGTGTAATCAAGTCTCCGTATAAATGCACCTGCACTGTGATAGTCTCAGAGGTCCGTTAAAAGCGCAGAGAGCATCATGAAGAACAAGGAACACACCAGGCAGGTCCGAGATACTGTTGTGAAGAAGTTTAAAGCCCGGATTTGGATACAAAAAGATTTCCCAAGCTTTAAACATCCCAAGGAGCACTGTGCAAGCGATAATATTGAAATGGAAGGAGTATCAGACCACTGCAAATCTACCAAGACCTGGCCGTCCCTCTAAACTTTCAGCACATACAAGGAGAAGACTGATCAGAGATGCAGCCAAGAGGCCCATGATCACTCTGGATGAACTGCAGAGATCTACAGCTGAGGTGGGAGACTCTGTCCATAGGACAACAATCAGTCGTATATTGCACAAATCTGGCCTTTATGGAAGAGTGGCAAGAAGAAAGCCATTTCTTAAAGATATCCATAAAAAGTGTTGTTTAAAGTTTGCCACAAGCCACCTGGGAGACACACCAAACATGTGGAAGAAGGTGCTCTGGTCAGATGAAACCAAAATTGAAATTTTTGGCAACAATGCAAAACGTTATGTTTGGCGTAAAAGCAACACAGCTCATCAACCACAACACACCATCCCCGCTGTCAAACATGGTGGTGGCAGCATCATGGTTTGGGCCTGCTTTTCTTCAGCAGGGACAGGGAAGATGGTTAAAATTGATGGGAAGATGGATGGAGCCAAATACAGGACCATTCTGGAAGAAAACCTGATGGAGTCTGCAAAAGACCTGAGACTGGGACAGAGATTTGTCTTCCAACAAGACAATGATCCAAAACATAAAGCAAAATCTACAATGGAATGGTTCAAAAATAAACATATCCAGGTGTTAGAATGGCCAAGTCAAAGTCCAGACCTGAATCCAATCGAGAATCTGTGGAAAGAACTGAAAACTGCTGTTCACAAATGCTCTCCATCCAACCTCACTGAGCTCGAGCTGTTTTGCAAGGAGGAATGGGAAAAAATGTCAGTCTCTCGATGTGCAAAACTGATAGAGACATACCCCAAGCGACTTACAGCTGTAATCGCAGCAAAGTGGCGCTACAAAGTATTAACTTAAGGGGCTGAATAATTTTGCACGCCCAATTTTTCAGTTTTTGATTTGTTAAAAAGTTTGAAATATCCAATAAATGTCGTTCCACTTCATGATTGTGTCCCACTTGTTGTTGATTCTTCACAAAAAAATACAGTTTTATATCTTTATGTTTGAAGCCTGAAATGTGGCAAAAGGTCGCAAAGTTCAAGGGGGCCGGATACTTTCGCAAGGCACTCTATAACCAATATACCACAGCTATGGTCTGCTCTTAGTTGCGACGCAATGAGGAGTGCCTGGATACAGTCTGGATACAGCCCTTAGCCGTATTATAAACTGCTTACCAAAGTAATTAGAGCAGTAAAAATAAATGTTTCGTCATACATGTGGTATACGGTCTGATATACCATGGCTGTCAGCCAATCAGCATTCAGGGCTCGAACCACCCAGCTTATAATAATGAATCAAGTCTTCTTAATTATCTGGCATTTCTAACCAGATCCTGCTTCGGCAGTTCTGTCATTCTGAGTGTAACAAAACAGTGGATCTCCTATTCTACCAGACGATGCCATTGATTTACACTGTTGCAGAAGGCTACAGAGACTAGTGTAGGGAAGGAAACTCCAAATATGGTAGTCTCTAGGGGACACACTGGCACAGTTACACACACAAGCAGAGACTGATGTATGCACACAAGCATTTATAATCAGACAACCAAGACACCAAGCTAAATCCAAGGGCAGTAGACATGTTACAGAATAAGTAATCTGGGCAGCCCCTTGAACAGACTAGAGTTCCCAGATGAAGCTGGGTGAAGTCATTTCCAGGCTGACACCAAATCGAAGCGCTCTCTCTTCCTCATTCCACCCTGTTACAGACACACTGAAGCTTGATGTGCAATTAAATTGAATGTCTTTACTTTAGATCCCCATATTAACTCATACAAACTTGTGTGATCATCACACATCCAGGGGTCGTACTGATCTCCCCAAACTCCAACCAACCCCAAACAACCAACAACAAACAACCATAAACAGGTACCCCAAAGAACCACAAACATTCCCAAACATGTATCTCAAACAACCAAACTTGCTACTAGCTAAGCCCTGGACCAGAGCTAGTTAGTACGACCAAAGCAAGAACAGAGTTAATGTGGACAAAGCTAGCTAGCCATTAGCTACACCCTGGACCAGAGCTACTTAGTGTGGACCAGAGCTATACCAGAGCTGGTGTGAACCAGAGCTAGCCAGCTACTATCTTTGCCCTGGAACAGAGCTCGTGACAGATTATAGCTCTGGTCCAGGGTGTTAGAGCACTGCATGTGCACATACCAACCGAGACACAAAAAATACCATCTGAAACGCAAGCGCACGCACTTTGAGGTTCGCAGACCAGGTGGCCTCAGCACACATAATCTTCAGCTGGATGCTTTTCAATGTTTGGGGTTGTTTGGGGTACATGTTTCTGGTTGTTTCTGGTTGTTTGGTGTACCGTGTTGTCATTGTTTGGGGTTGTTTGGGGTACGTTTGTGGTTGTTTGGAGTTGTTTGGTGTACCTTGTTGTCATTGTTTGGGGTTAATTGGGGTACATGTTTGTGGTTGTTTGGAGTTGTTTGGTGTACCTTGTTGTCATTGTTTGGGGTTGTTTGGGGTACATGTTTCTGGTTGTTTCTGGTTGTTTGGTGTACCGTGTTGTCATTGTTTGGGGTTGTTTGGGGTACGTTTGTGGTTGTTTGGAGTTGTTTGGTGTACCTTGTTGTCATTGTTTGGGGTACATGTTTGTGGTTGTTTGGAGTTGTTTGGTGTACCTTGTTGTCATTGTTTGGGGTTGTTTGGGGTACATGTGTCACACCTTGACCATAGTTTACTTTGTATATTTCTATGTTTTGGTTGGTCAGGGTGTGATCTGAGTGGGCATTCGATGTTGGATGTCTTGTTTGTTTATTTCTATGTCTGGCCTGATATGGTTCTCAATCAGAGGCAGGTGTTAGTCATTGTCTCTGATTGGGAACCATATTTAGTTAGCCTGGGTTTCACTGTGTGTTTGTGGGTGATTGTTCCTGTCTCTGTGTTTTGCACCAGATAGGACTGTTTTAGGTTTTCACACGTTTGTTGTTTTGTTAGTTTATTGTGTATAGTTTCTTTATTAAAGTAAAATGAATAACAACCACGCTGCATTTTGGTCCGCTCCTCCTTCTACAGACGAAAGCCATGACAGAATCACCCACCACAACAGGACCAAGCGTCGTGGTAACGGGCAACAGCAAAAGCAGCAGCAGGAGAAGGAACAGAGGCAACAGCAACAGCGAGGTCAGGATTTCGGGACATGGGAGCAGAATCTGGACTACACAACTTGGGAGGAGATAGACAGATGGGCGGTCGACCCAGGGAGAGTGCCGGAGCCCGCCTGGGATTCGATGGAGCAGTGTGCGGAAGGTTATAGAAGAATGGAGTTGGAGAAGCAAGCACGGCGACGCGGATGGAAGCCTGAGAGTCAGCCCCAAAAATTTCTTGGGGAGGGGGCTCACAGGGAGTATGGCGACGCTAGGTAGGAGACCTACACCAACTTCCTGTGGTAACCAGGAGGCTAGAGAGACCGGGCAGGCACCGTGTTATGCTGTGGTGCGCACGGTGTCTCCAGTGCTGGTGCATAGCCCGGTGCCGTATATTCCAGCTCTGCGTATTGGCCGGGCTAGATTGAGCGTCGAGCCAAATGCCATGAAGCCGGCTCTACGCATCTGGTCCCCCGTGCGTCTCCTTGGGCCGGCATACATGGCACCAGCCTTGCGCACAGTGTCCCCGGTTCGCCTGCATAGCCCAGTGCGGGCTATTCCACCTTGCCGCATTGGCAGAGCGACCGGGAGTATTCAACCAGGTAAGGTTGGGCAGGCTCGGTGCTCAAGAGCTCCAGTGCGCCTGCACGGTCCGGTCTACCCAGTACCACCTCCACACACCAGCCCTCCGGTGGCAGCTCCCCGCACCAGGCTTCCTGTGTGTGTCCTCGGCCCAGTACCACCAGTGCCAGCACCACGCATCAGGCCTACAGTGCGCCTCGCCTCTCCTGCGCTGCCGGAGTCTTCCGCCTGTTCAGCGCTGCCAGAGCCTTCCGCCTCTACAGCGTTGCCGGAGTCTCCTGCCTGTTTAGCGCAGCCAGAGCTGGCAGTCTGCATGGAGTAGCCAGAGCTGGCAGACTGCATGGAGCAGCCAGAGCTGCCAGCCTGCATGGAGCAGCCAGAGCTGCCAGTCTGCATGGAGCAGCCAGAGCTGCCAGTCTGCATGGAGCAGCCAGAGCTGCCAGTCTGCATGGAGCAGCCAGAGCTGCCAGTCTGCATGGAGCAGCCAGAGCTGTCAGTCTGCATGGAGCTGCCAGTCTGCATGGAGCAGCCAGAGCTGTCAGTCTTCATGGAACAGCCAGAGCTGCCAGTCTGCATGGAGCTGCCAGTCTGCATGGAGCTGCCAGTCTGCAAGGAGCTGCCAGTCTGCAAGGAGCTGCCAGTCTGCAAGGAGCTGCCAGTCTGCATGGAGCAGCCAGAGTTGCCAGTCTGCAAGAAGCCGCCAGAGCTGTCAGTCTGCAAGAAGCCGCCAGAGCTGTCAGGCTGCAAGAAGCCGCCAGAGCTGTCAGGCTGCAAGAAGCCGCCAGAGCTGTCAGGCTGCAAGAAGCCGCCAGAGCCGCCAGTCAGCATGGAGCATCCAGAGCCGCCAGTCAGCATGGAGCATCCAGAGCCGCCAGTCAGCATGGAGCAGCCAGAGCCGCCAGTCAGCATGGAGCAGCCCGAGCCGCCAGTCAGCATGGAGCAGCCCGAGCCGCCAGTCAGCATGGAGCAGCCAGAGCCGCCAGTCAGCATGGAGCAGCCAGAGCCGCCAGTCAGCATGGAGCAGCCAGAGCCGCCAGTCAGCATGGATCAGCCAGAGCTGTCAGTCTGCCAGGATCCGCCAGTCAGCCGGACTCTTCCAGATCTGCCAGTCAACCAGACTCTTCCAGATCTGCCAGTCAGCCAGACTCTTCCAGATCTGCCAGTCAGCCAGACTCTTCCAGATCTGCCAGTCAACCAGACTCTTCCAGATCTGCCAGTCAACCAGACTCTTCCAGATCTGCCAGTCAACCAGACTCTTCCAGATCTGCCAGTCAACCAGACTCTTCCAGATCTGCCAGTCACCCAGACTCTTCCAGATCTGCCAGCCAGTCAACCAGACTCTTCCAGATCTGCCAGCCAGTCAACCAGACTCTTCCAGATCTGTCAGCCAGTCAACCAGACTCTTCCAGATCTGTCAGCCAGTCAACCAGACTCTTCCAGATCTGCCAGTCAACCAGACTCTTCCAGATCTGCCAGCCAGTCAACCAGACTCTTCCAGATCTGCCAGCCAGTCAACCAGACTCTTCCAGATCTGCCAGTCAGCCAGACTCTTCCAGATCTGCCAGTCAGCCAGACTCTTCCAGATCCGCCAGTCAACCAGACTCTTCCAGATCCGCCAGTCAGCCAGGATCTGCCGGAACCGTCAGTCAGCCAGACTCTTCCAGATCCGCCAGTCAGCCAGGATCTGCCAGAGCCTTTCTCCTCTCCTGTGCTGCCGGAGTCTCCCTCCTGTCCGGCGCTGCTGCCGGAGTCTCCCGCCTGTCCGGCGCTGCTGCCGGAGTCTCCCGCCTGTCCGGCGCTGCTGCTGGAGTCTCCCGCCTGTCCGACGCTGCTGCCGGAGTCTGAAGAGCCCCTCTGTCCCGAGCTGCCCCTCTGTCCCAAGCTGCCCCTCTGTCCCATGTTATTTAGTAGGGTTGCCGTGGCTAGGAGGTCACGGAAGCGGACAAGGTGGGGGAAGACTACGGTGAAGTGGGGGCCACGTCCAGCACCAGAGCCGCCACCGCGGATAGATGCCCACCCAGACCCTCCCCGATAGGTTCAGGTTTTGCGGCCTGTCTCTGTGTTTTGCACCAGATAGGACTGTTTTAGGTTTTTGCACGTTTGTTGTTTTGTTAGTTTATTCGTGTACAGTTTCTTTATTAAAGTAAAATGAATAACATCCACGCTGCATTTTGGTCCGCTCCTCCTTCTACAGACGAAAGCCGTGACAACATGTTTGTGGTTGTTTGGAGTTGTTTGGTGTACCTTGTTGTCATTGTTTGGGGTTGTTTGGGGTACATGTTTGTGAATGTTTCTGGTTGTTTGGAGTTGTTTGGAGTTGTTTTTATCACAAAAAAGGCATATGTCCTCTAAGTCCATGAATATAGACAAGTTATTACAAGGGTATATTTTGTGAAAGATTTTAAAGTGAATTTCTTATACTTTATTTGATATTCAAAATTTGTGAGGGAGCAACCATTTCTTCCATTCAATTTCAGTAATATGTGCGTTCTAGAAAACCCTTCAGAGAGATCTCTTTCTTGGACTGAAGACGTTCCCTTAGAATGTATTGTTACATTTCTTATCCAGCAGGGGGCAGCCTTCTAACATAAACTGTGCATCTACAGTATCTTGACATGCTCTCCAAAACACAAATGCAATGTCATTGATTGAGTAAGTCCTGAAGGTATTGCTTTTCTTAAAGAATACAATTCTTTATAATATATTGGTAAGTTATATGTTTCTAAGAACTTTCTGTAAGAGAGTATATTCCTTTCTTAATCAAATAAATAAAGAACAAATATAATATTTATATCAAATTAGTCAGGGAAGAATAAAGACATGTTTTTAACAAAAATATATTTGTTGTTCCACAGAAGTGTTTTGTGTGGGGAGAAGTTGTGGACATAGTTTCAAGGCTAAAAGGGCATGTTGGAGAAATTTTGACAGTTTGATGGGTCATTTTGCTGGAGAATAGTTGCACCAACCCAATTTCTTAAAAATAAGACGAGGATTGAAGTACCGTATAGATTCAGAGCTAAGCATACGTATATGTTATTATCCAGTTTACTTCAAAAGGTATTGTTGATATCAATAAATCTAGTACTTCAAGCCCATCAAGCCCATCATCAGCTCTTTGGTTTGACATTACAGATTTCTTAAGTTTGGGTTTATTTTTCCATATAAAGTCTAGGAAGGTTTTGTTGAAAAAGCCCTTCCAATAATAGAGAGGTCACACTGTAATAGAGAGGTCACACTGTAATAGAGAGGTCACACTGTAATAGAGAGGTCACCCTGGAGCCAGTTATTACAGAGGGATTTTTCATCTCTGAGAGAAATGTAGATGTTGACAGACAATATGGTTTTTCGCCATGTGCACCCGTACATATTTCACATTATCTTTCACTGGAATATTCTCAACAGATTGGTCATTTGAGATACACAGGGACAATATTTCACATTTATTTAAGTTAAGTTCCAGACCAGAAGCAGAAGAGAATGATTTGATAATATTAAGTGCAATAGTAACTTGATCCTTGTCTTTTAGAAACAGAGTTGTATCATCTGCTAACTGATATATATACAGTGCCTTGCGAAAGTATTCGGCCCCCTTGAACTTTGCGACCTTTTGCCACATTTCAGGCTTCAAACATAAAGATATAAAACTGTATTTTTTTGTGAAGAATCAACAACAAGTGGGACACAATCATGAAGTGGAACGACATTTATTGGATATTTCAAACTTTTTTAACAAATCAAAAACTGAAAAATTGGGCGTGCAAAATTATTCAGCCCCTTAAGTTAATACTTTGTAGCGCCACCTTTTGCTGCGATTACAGCTGTAAGTCGCTTGGGGTATGTCTCTATCAGTGTTGCACATCGAGAGACTGACATTTTTCCCATTCCTCCTTGCAAAACAGCTCGAGCTCAGTGAGGTTGGATGGAGAGCATTTGTGAACAGCAGTTTTCAGTTCTTTCCACAGATTCTCGATTGGATTCAGGTCTGGACTTTGACTTGGCCATTCTAACACCTGTAACTCTGTGTTGTTGTATGTGTCGAACTGCTTTGCGTTTATCTTGGCCAGGTCGCAATTGTAAATGAGAATTTGTTCTCAACTTGCCTACCTGGTTAAATAAAGGTGAAATGAAAAAAATGTTTAAAAAATGTTATGTAATCTAGAAATCTCACATTAGCTGGTTGAACTGACAAAATGTCATAACTTAATCTATTCTACATGTACATTTTTGGAGGTCTCATGTCTCTTTATTCTCATAATAGCCTGGAGGCGATGGAGCTTCTTATATGTCATGTTTGGAGTTGTTTTACGGTGTTATGTGGAGAATATAAACATTTAAAAACTTTAAAGAGCAACTGTCCATAAAAAACAACTTCTCATTTAGAAAGCAGTCTACAAACATGTATTGTACTGTCAAAATTGAATACAAAGTTTAAATAGGATAATTTTGATCATAAAGTCTCGTCCAAAACTGTGTTCTGTGAGACTTGTGCTTGTGACTGCATCACAACATAAATGAAGGTTGGGTTTATTTCAATCCTGCCCACAGCTGGCTGCACACAAGTACATTTAGGTTGACTTTGGATATCCCTATGGGGCTAGTTAAGGACCATCGGTATATTACACAATATACATGGGACAATATGTTCATATTACAATAGCTGCAAATTTCAATTACTTAACCTCAAACCAACTATAAATTGACGAAATGCAAAAACAAATATTGAAAGCAGTTAATGAGAGAACTAAAGGTATGCAACATGAAAATATGGTCTCATTTACATTGTGTAATTTACTGACGGTCATTAACTAGCCCTGGAGATAGGCTATCCAAAGTCAGGTGGCACACCAGCCGGATGAATCTAACTGGCAAAATCATTTGTCTAACTCTTCCCACATCAAACCACACCCTGAAATCAACTCATGGTTGAATTCAGTGATGGTCACTAATGAACAAAACCTAAAACAGTCACACAAGGCCAAATCAGTCACACTTTAAAACAAACTAATGGCATGTTGCTACTCTACCTTGTTGCTACTCTACCTTGTTGCTACTCTACCTTGTTGCTACTCTACATTGTTGCTACTCTACATTGCTACTTCTCAGTTGAGCCAAGGAGGAGAACGTGACAGAGAAGGCAGATGGACAGAGAACAGAGGTGGGATGAGAACGCAGTAGACTGTATCACTTCAAGATGCTCTACGGAGAGAACAGAGGTGGGATGAGAACACAGTAGACTGCATCACTTCAAGATGCTCTACAGAGAGAACAGAGGTGGGATGAGAACACAGTAGACTGTATCACTTCAAGGTGCTCTACAGAGAGAACAGAGGTGGGATGAGAACACAGTAGACTGTATCACTTCAAGATGCTCTACGGAGAGAACAGAGGTGGGATGAGAACACAGTAGACTGCATCACTTCAAGATGCTCTACAGAGAGAACAGAGGTGGGATGAGAACACAGTACACTGTATCACTTCAAGGTGCTCTACAGAGAGAACAGAGGTGGGATGAGAACACAGTAGACTATCACTTCAAGCTGCTCTACGGAGAGAACAGAGGTGGGATGAGAACACAGTAGACTGCATCACTTCAAGATGCTCTACAGAGAGAACAGAGGTGGGATGAGAACACAGTACACTGTATCACTTCAAGGTGCTCTACAGAGAGAACAGGGGTGGGATGAGAACACAGTACACTGTATCACTTCAAGGTGCTCTACAGAGAGAACAGAGGTGGGATGAGAACACAGTACACTGTATCACTTCAAGGTGCTCTACAGAGAGAACAGAGGTGGGATGAGAACACAGTAGACTATCACTTCAAGCTGCTCTACGGAGAGAACAGAGGTGGGATGAGAACACAGTAGACTGTATCACTTCAAGCTGCTCTACGGAGAGAACAGAGGTGGGATGAGAACACAGTAGACTGTATCACTTCAAGCTGCTCTGGGGGAGAACAGAGGTGGGATGAGAACACAGTAGACTGTATCACTTCAAGAGAACAGAGGTGGGAAAGAAAGAGAGAAAAAGAAAAAGAAGGAGAAAGAGAGAGATTGAGAGAGAGAGAGAGAGAGAGAGAGAGAGAGAGAGAGTGAGAGAGAGAGAGAGGATTATACAGGAGGAGAACTGCAGGTTAGGACAACACCGGATGAACACCAGAGGGCGTAGTGGGAGCAGATGTAACATATGGGGATGAGGTTGGTAGATTGGGTGGGCTATTTACAGATGGGCTATGTGGGCTATGCGATCGGTTAGCTGCTCAGATTGCTGATGTTTAAAGTTAGTGAGGGAAATATAAGTCTCCAGCTTCAGCGATTTTTGCAACAATCTCAGTTATGATCAAACAATATGACTGCTACATTGAAGGAGTGAAAACCTCACTGGTGATTGACACTGGAGCAAAGCCACTTAAGACTTATTCTTCTCACATGTGCCACTGCAGAGACCAGCAGTATCCCTCTTGCCATCATCTTATTCTGCATAGACAAAATATGATGTGTCTATGAGTTGTGAGTCTCCTTACTATCTCTGTCTAGCATCTGCGCAGTACTAAAATGCCCAAAATTATTTTTGAGGCTTGGGTTTGGAGCATTTAATATCCACAGCTTATTTGTAGGACTCATTCAAAACTGTCCATGAATGGCTGCAAAAATACATAGCCTCATATAATTCATTTTCAGAGACAAAAGTAGTCATATCAGATTTCAAATCTGTGATTACACTGGCAAAATCAAGAAGTGGAATAATAAAATAAGTGTGGGGAATAGCAGTAGTGTTCTTGCTGACAAGCACACTAATTACCCTGTATGTTATGCCTTTGTTAAGAATGAGAACTGTTCAACTGATCAGACCAAATAAAGTAAATGGATAATAAAATCTCCTGAAGACAAGATTACACGAATCTTCCTCTACACCCTAACCAAATCATTCTTATATTCATTGTTCCGTCTCTAGAATCAAATTTACACTTTTGGGTTCACAATCCGTTGGACAAAATTATTTTCATAGTTCCATATCAGGTCACCCAACCAAACATCCCTGCTAAAACATACTGTAGGTCTGTCTGCAGCATTTTCGTTGTCACAGCCTTAAAGCCAATCTCCAAACCAGGAGACGCATTTAACTGTGGATTATATTGACTTTGGTACATGCTGTCAAAAGGCTGCATTCTGCAATAGGGGCGGGAGTAACAGCAACGTCATTTAGTTTACATTGTACATAAAACAGCGCTACTGTGCTGCTCTTTCTACAGTTTTATAAACTCAGTGGAGAACGTTCTCTCTCTCTCCATTCAGTTCCCCTCTTATCTTGATCACTTACATAACTAGACCAATCATATGCTTCAATTTACATTTACATTTAAGTCATTTAGCAGACGCTCTTATCCAGAGCGATGTGCTGCGGTTCACAGTGCTGTGGCAAGGTACAGTTTAGATCTCCAGGGACAGGTAGGAACGGTTGGAGATGGTGGCGGCAAGATACATTTTACAAACTCACTTGTTGTGCAATTAAACTGAACGTCTTTACTTCAGATCCACATGTTAGCAACTCGTACAAACTTATGTAAACCTCACACATCTGTACACACACGGCACAAGATACAGTACATTCTTAATAAAGACATCCTCCAACAATTTTAGAGTTGAGAATTGAAATCCCAAGTATAAGTACAGTAAAGTACACACACTAAAGGGGAAGAAATGGTGTTTTTTGACACATCTGCAAACTTCAAGGAGTTGGACTGATGGGAAGTTGTGATGTCATCAGCGTCCCCCGAGCTTGAGGAACAATAGAGGCGCATTAGAGAATAAAGAGAAAAGGCCCACCCCCACTTGTGTTATGTCATAACTTACCTTGATCTATTATTGTACCTTTTGTTAAGTAAATCAGGTGTTAAATAAGGTGAAAAGTAGACTGGAGTGACACTTTAAAGCGACAACATTCAATACTCCACTGAGCATCGGGCTCGTAGAGATAAGTGACTTTGCATTGGGCTGATTACTGCACCTTGTCATCAATGACCTCAAATACTGATCTGCACCATTGTGCATTTGCACTATGCACACCTCAACATAACACTGTATATGCACTGCTGATATTTGCCATGGCAACAACACTCCCTCTGCTTGTACAGTCCTCATTCCATTCTCAGTGCATATCGGTTTGAAGTCCCTCCTCCACTTGTTTGACCTGTACTTGTTTGACTCGTTCAACAACTTTAAAGTACCTTACCTTATTTTGCTAAGCGAAAGGAAAAGTCTGTCAGACCCACTTGAGAGCTAGAAACCTGCTGCGTGAGGCTATTGGAAAATAGTGAACACTCAAATGGGCAAACTGTCTGTCTTGTTTTTTATTTCGTTTTACACCATTGGCAACGCAGGTAGATTTGACTACTTACTTACTATCAAACTCATTTAATGGTTTGTTATGTTATAAAATGTAAAATGTCCATAACTGTATAATATAACTCCTCTCCAGGTCCAGGATCACATTCTCTGTGGGCACTTGCAACATACATCATCGGAGAGATGCCTTTCCCTGAGTTTACGGTTGTGGTTATGTTGGATGATGTTCAAGTGGGTTACTATGACTCCAACATGAAACACTTCATCTACAGGGGTCATAACACCTCAGACAAAATACATGATGACGAAGCTCAGGACGGAGCTTATGTATTCGGAATTATGTACCACCACATGAAGGAGAGATACTTTCACCTAAAGCACCACTTGAATCTCACGGAAGGTGTTCAAGTTCAGCAAAGAATGTCTGGCTGTGAGATGTTGGACAATGGTAAACCAGCCCTGATCATGTTTAAGGAGACTTTTAATGGCATTTTTGTAGATCATGCGATATATAACAGCATGACACATTTTACATACGATTCTGGGACACTACTACTAGGATATTATGGGATAAGGCAAGCATATGAAAAAGCACTATTTGAGAACGTTTTACTTCCCATTTGCATCAAATCACTGAAGAGATTCCTGAAGAGAGAGAAGAACGTTGTGATGCGTAAAGTTCCTCCCAGACTCAGGTTGATAAAGAAAGAGGTTTCTGGAGGGTTCCAGGTGAGCTGCCTGGCGTTTGGTTTCTACCCCCGCCACATCAACATGACCCTGCTGAGAGACGGCCAGCCAGTGGCAGAACAGGAGCTGACAGGGGGGGAGGTGCTGCCTAGTGGAGATGGGAACTACCAGCTGAGGAAGAGTCTGGAGGTCAGTACTGAGGAGCTAAAGAAGAGACACAACTACACCTGTACTGCCTCTCACCTCAGTCTGGACAACAAGCTGGATGTCAGTTGGGAGTCTGGGGCAGAGAGAGTTCACCTATCCACCCTCTCAGTTCTACTGGTGATGCTGCTGGTTGTTATTCTATTGGGCATTTTCATTTGTGTCAAAAGGAGGTGGAGTAACACTGCCTCACAGTCTAAACTGGTCAACGTTGATGCAAAAGCGTGAGAGTAAATGAACCTTTCTTCCGATTCTGAGACCTAATAAAATGTTGGGACACTGATGTAGCTTTGTCAGTTCAGCTCAATTCACAATCAAAATATGACTGCCAGTGCACCTATGAGGGCAAGTGTGAATTATTCTGCTATTGTCAGTCAGTCTTCCCTTCCCTTCAACAAAGGATCAGTTTGGGGAGACTGTTGACAAAAACAAATATTGGGGCATGAAGGTAATATGGTAGTTAAATCATTATGTAATTTGTAATTTATACTCATGACTATTCATTAATTGTACAAGTGTATCTGTGCTGTATCAGCTGATATCCAGTATCTTACCCAGAAGGAGAATCATGTGATCATGTGTATGAGGTCTGTTTATTATTGGAAAGACTTTACAGTGTCTCTGTTTTGTACTGTATGTTGTGTATGTTCATCATTACTGCACAATAATACATTTATTAAAGACAATAACATGTTGAATAATTTATTACTGCATTGATTCATGTTAACTATGTCATTAATTCATGTTAATTATATACCTTAACTTCTCTCAGTAACTTGTTTATCACTGTGGAAGGAAGAAATCTGACACTCTATTTCACTCCAGTTTAAGACTGTCATGAGGATTAATCTAAGGTGAGTGTTGTAGAGATCATTAATAATGAAACTGTTTTATGTTAGGGAGAGGTTACATTTATCCACCCTCTCAGCTCTACTGGTGATGCTGCTGGTTGTTATGCTATTTGGCATTTTCATTTGTGTCAAAAGGAGGTGGAGATGCACTGCCTCGTAGACATTGTCACAACTTGCCAACTTTGATGCAAAAGTGTCAGAAGAAATTAACAAGTCTTCAGATTCTCAGACCAATAAAATGACTGCCCACACTATTATTATTATTATTGTTATTGCAGTATTACAGATGAAGGATCTTAATTTGAGCCAGTTTGCTACAGCAGGAAAACAATGCTGCAGCAACAGCAAATGATAATTATTATGTGGATTCCTTTTGAAGGGGTTGATACAGTTTTCGTCAAGGAAGTCTGAAATTTCAAAGCAGAAAATACAACTTTCAGAATACTTTTTAACCTCAAACCTTCACCTGAAACAGGGTGATCAAATGAAGATCCTACATCTGTATTGCTGACACAAAATGTGCAAAAGATTTTGTTATTGTCGGTCGATTTCCCTGCCCCTCAACAAATTACTATAAAGGTTCAGTTTGTGGAGACTGTTGACAACTATAAATATCTGGGCATTCGTCCAAATCTGCATTTATATAAATTCAGCAAAAAAATAAACGTCCTCTCACTGTCAACTGCGTTTCTTTTCAGCAAACTTAACATGCGTACATTATTGTATGAACATAAGATTCAACAACTGAGACATAAACTGAACAAGTTCCACAGACATGTGACCAACAGAAATGGAATAAAATGTCCCTGAACAAAGGGGGGGGGGGGGGTCAAAATCAAAAGTAACAGTCAGTATCTGGTGTGGCCACCAGCTGCATTAAGTACTGCAGTGCATCTCCTCCTCATGGACTGCACCAGATTTGCCAGTTCTTGCTGGGAGATGTTACCCCACTCTTCCACCAAGGCAACTGCAAGTTCCCGGACGTTTCTTGGGGGAATGGCCCTGGCTCTCACCCTCTGATCCAACAGGTCCCAGACGTGCTCAATGGGATTGAGATCTGGGCTCTTCGCTGGCCATGGCAGAACACTGACATTCCTGTCTTGCAGGATATCATGCACAGAACGAGCAGTATGGCTGGTGGCATTGTCATGCTGGAGGGTCATGTCAGGATGAGCCATGACGGACCCTCCACCTCCAAATCAATCCCGCTCCAGAGTACAGGCCTCGTCGTAACGCTCATTCCTTCGATGATAAACGCAAATCCGACCATCACCCCTGGTGAGACAAAACCGCGTCTAGTCAGTGTAGAGCACTTTCTGCCAGTCCTGTCTGGTCCAGCGACGGTGGGATTGTGCCCATAGGCAACGTTGTTGCCAGTGATGTCTGGTGAGGACCTGCCTTACAACAGGCCTACAAGCCTCCAGTCCAGCCTATCTCAGCCTATTGCGACAGTCTGAGAACTGATGGAGGGATTGTGCGTTCCTGGTGTAACTCGGGCAGTTGTTTTTGCCATCCTGTACCTGTCCCGCAGGTGTGGTGTTCTGATGTACCGATCCTGTGCAGGTGTTGTTACACGTGTGCCACTGCGAGGACGATCAGCTGTCCATCCTGTCTCGCTGTAGCGCTGTCTTTGGCGTCTCACAGTACGGACATTGCAATTTATTGCCCTGGCCACATCTGCAGTCCTCATGCCTCCTTGCAACATGCCTAAGGCACATTCACTCAGAGGAGCAGGGATCCTGGGTATCTTTCTTTTGGTGTTTTTCAGAGTCAGTAGAAAGGCCTCCTAAGCGTCCTAAGTTCATAACTGTGATCTTAATTGCCTACTGTCTGTAAGCTGTTAGTGTCTTAACGACCGTTCCACAGGTACTTGTTCATTAATTGTTTATGGTACATTGAACAAGCATGGGAAACAGTGTTTAAACCCTTTACAATGAAGATCTGTGTAGTTATTTGGATTTTACGAATTATCTTTGAAAGACAGGGTCCTGAAAAAGGGACGATTCTTTTTTGCAGAGTATATTATACATGCTGGTTTGGCATCCTGAGCATTAACAAAGGTAATCTGATAGTTATATGTGTTATGCATTCTATAATTTCTAATCATGACTATTCATTAATTTCACAATGTACTCTATATCTGTGCTCTATTAGGTGAGAGCCCCTATCTTAACCAGAAGGAGAATCATGTGATAATGTGTATGAGGTCAGTTTATTTTCGGAATGGCTTTAGTGTCTCCATAGCTGCAGGAAGTATGGGTGCTGCAGCACCCTGAAAAATCATATTAAAACAAATATTAATATCAGTGCCATTTACGATGTGGGAGGACCATTTTTTTCATGAGCATGGCCTTGTTTCTATTACATTATATTGGATGACTGTTATTCATATTCCATTCACCCAGTTCAATATAAAAGTGAAAGGTTTAGGCTACTACATGATACTCAAATATTCCCTATACCCATCATGAGGTTGCTACAACCTAGTCTATGAATGAAATGTACAACTGGGGGGACAAAGGTCGAGAGAAAAATTAGGTGACAGACAGTGACACATAGACAGACTGTGCCTTGCAAACTCTTGCCTGCATCTAGCTGATAGAGGGAGTAATCACTAGTCCAACAGTCCAACAGTAGCAAACAAAAGTTTCTATTGAACAAATTAATGTATGTTTATCCGTTTTGTTCTGTTCGCTTCTGTTTAAAAAACGTTTTTCAACATAATCAACGGAATGAATATACCCCTGATAATGTGTAAACACAGTTCCCTTTCATAGCAGCCACGTTGTAGTCCTTCTCGTATCTATGCGCTCTCCTCCCCTCACCTTTTCCCTTCGCTTGTGGACTTTAATGCACAATGAATCAGCTGTATGTGACCAGGTGCAAAAACCTTTCCAAGCCAAACCATATCATAACCGCTACACAGCCTACACCGTTGTCACCATATTAGCTAAAGTAACGTCATAGTCAACATAGCTAATAGAACTAACATGTTAGTAAACTGCTACAATCATGCATTAATGTTACAGTGTACAGTCAGTAAGCAGTTTAGCACTTACACCACAGGCCCGGTGGCAATAAATTAGTAAAACCAAAAGCTTACATTGTCTTGGAAGAGTTCCCGTGTTGTGTTCAATAGACATAGCCAGCTAGGTAACATAGCATCCCTCTGTTTGAGCAGGGTGTTTCAGTAGGCTAAACTAGCTAGACTCATTTGCTAGCTAAGTAAGTGAAACTGAATGTGAAAAAAAGAAATCTTTCTTGCTTCTCCTTCATTTTGTAAGAAATTCATTTTTTTGAAATTGTTAAACTATTGTCTAGCTCTCTTCTTGAGTCAACTACTCACCACATTTTATGTGCTGCAGTGCTAGCTAGCTGTAGCTTTTGCTTTCAGTACTAGATTCATTCTCTGATGTTTTGAATGGGTGGACAACATGTCAGTTAATGCTGCAGGAGCTCTGATAGGTTGGAGGATGTCCTCCGGAAGCTGTCACAATCATTGTGTAAGTTTATGGAAGGGGGTGAGAAGCATGAGCCTCCAAGGTTTTGTATTGAAGTCAATGTACCCAGAGGAGGATGGAAGCTAGCTGTCCTCTGGCTACACCATGGCGCTACCCTACAGAGTGCTATTGAAACTATGCTAGACCTTCATTACAAAATAGTGTATTTTAGTCAATTATTTTGTGACGTGATTATATTTAGTAACTTTTTAAAATGTTTTTAACATTTTTATTTTCATGAAATTCACTGAGGAGGATGGTCCTCCTCTGTGGAGCCTCAAATGATTAATATGTACAGTGCATTCGGAAAGTATTCAGACCCATTTACCTTTTACACAGTATGTTACATTACAGCCTTACTCTAAATGGATTAAATACATGTTTTTCCTCATTCATCTACACACAATACTCGATAATGACAAAGCAAAAACAGGTTTTTAGACATTTGTGCAACTGGATAAAAAAACAGAAAACAGAAATACCTTATTTACATAAGTATTCAGACCCTTTGCTATGAGACTCGAAATTGAGGCCAGGTGCATCCTGTTTCCATTGATCATCCTTGAGATGTTTCCACAACTTGGTTGGAGTCCACCTGTGTTAAATTCAATTGATTAGAGATGATTTGGAAAGGCACACACCTGTCTCTATAAGGTCCCTCAGTTGACAGTGCATGTCAGAGCAAAAACCAAGCCATGAGGTTTGTCCCCCTCATCTGAAGTCGCTACAGCCGATCTGCCAACTTCTGTCTGTAGCGTACAAACCGTTTGGACTACACACTAATATGTACATGTCTGTTGTTTGGCTCGAGGAGGCCCACAAGCCTCACAAGATTTGTCTGTAGGTTCCCCAGTACCAGTTGAAAAAATTAATTGAAGTATATAAGGAGAAGAGTCTCTCCCTTCTCTGGTGTATTTGGGTTTTACAAGATACCGTGTGAGAACCTTCATGCCTAAACCTGTGCAGTGTGATAAATGCAAATTATTTGGCCATGTGTCAAGTGTATGTAGATGGGAGGAGTACCGTATGCCAGCTGAGCCTAAATGCTGCAATTGTGGTGGGGAACATGAGCCTGAATTCCTGAAGTGTCCTGATAGGATGAAGGAGACGGAGGTGGCAAGAATAAGGGCTGTCCAGCATGTCTCCTGTCCTGAGGTGGTGAGAATAAGGGCTGTCCAGCATGTCTCCTGTCCTGAGGTGGTGAGAATAAGGGCTGTCCAGCATGTCTCCTGTCCTGAGGTGGTGAGAATAAGGGCTGTCCAGCATGTCTCCTGTCCTGAGGTGGTAAGAATAAGGGCTGTCCAGCATGTCTCCTGTCCTGAGGTGGTGAGAATAAGGGCTGTCCAGCATGTCTCCTGTCCTGAGGTGGTGAATAAGGGCTGTCCAGCATGTCTCCTGTCCTGAGGTGGTGAGAATAAGGGCTGTCCAGCATGTCTCCTGTCCTGAGGTGGTGAGAATAAGGGCTGTCCAGCATGTCTCCTGTCATGAGGTGGTGAATAAGGGCTGTCCAGTATGACTCCTATACTGAGCTGGTGAGAAGAGTGGAAGAAAGGAGTGAAGTTGAAGAAGTAATGGTAGTAGGAGAAGAGACACCAGAGAATGTTTCTTGTCAACAGAGGGATCCTGACCTGTTGCATGTAAAGAAGGTGGACATGGTTGTGTTTGTTGCATTGATTATCAACTCCACAGCGCAAACAGAGAGGGAATCTGAGAACAGAGGCACCGTTGTGTGCGGCTGAAGGTTTTTTGGGACTCATGGACTTTCCACAGAGGCACTACAAGGAATCCTGTCAATGAAGGCCTCCGAGCCGGTGTCGGGATGTGATTTGAATTGTGACTGAAGTGGGATGTTTTTTTTTTTTTTTTATTTTGTATGATGTCTGTGTTTTCCCCTAACTTTCCCACAATGGAACAGTTTTGTTTCCCCACCCCGTACAGTAGGTGTCGGCAATAGAGCAGTAGGTTGTAGTCTGCCATAAAACCTCAAAGAAGAAGATACACTTCTAACGTTTGTTTGCAGACCGCCATAATACCATAGAAGAAGAAGAACGTTTTCTCAGCACCAAATATGGTAGTGAGAGCAAGTCCAGCTGCGGGTCGGAGACCGGAAGGAGGCGCTATGTCAAGAAAGGGAAAGAATGGTACCGTTAAGATCAGAGATTCATCTCCTGCCTCTTGATTACATACCTTCGTCTTCCTAATACACACCAACAAATATGACTTATTGGTCTTCATGCTCTCCTTGAGCCAGCCCAGGATCAAGGGGGCCTACCTGCGGCGGCAGGTGTATTGGAGTGTTCCAACTTTTGTCCTGAGAATTCTACCAGAGATGATTTTGGACCGGTAGGAGTAATACTTTTGGCCGACCCACACGTTGTGTCGCGCTGGTTAAAGGACAAACTGGGAATGGTCGGTTCAGTGAAAGTTTTGAGAAGTGGGGATGAGCTTTGACACAGAGTTTTTACCTTATAAGGTAAGGTTAGGTTATATTTGCAATTCTGTGAAGGCCTAAGTTTATAATCCACTGATGTTTTACGTGTCAAGGATTCATACGTGTTGCAGCAGTGTGTAGAAGGGAGATCACCACGCTGTGAGAAATGTCCAGGAGGGCATAGTCAGAGGGAGTGTACAGTTGCGAAAGAGAAAAATCTGTGTGTCAACTGTGGGGGTGCTCATGCAGCTGAAGTGAGAGAGACAGGTTGAGATTGCCAGAGTTTCAGTGGGACAGAATGTGTCCTATGCTGAGGCAGTGAAGAGAGCAGAGGATAGACCAATGGTGAGTGAGTTGACTGGGTGATTCCCTGTGAGTGGGCCTGAAGAGAGAGATCCTGAGAGGATGAGTTTCAGTAAGGTTGGATTTCTTGAGTTTATAACCATAGTTTTTTATTTTTTTTTATTTTTTTTTTACCTTTATTTAACCAGGCAAGTCAGTTAAGAACAAATTCTTATTTTCAATGACAGCCTGGGAACAGTGGGTTAACTGCCTGTTCAGGGGCAGAACGACAGATTTGTACCTTGTCAGCTTGGGGGTTTGAACTTGCAACCTTCCGATTACTAGTCCAACGCTCTAACCACTAGGCTACCCTGCCGCCCCTAGGGATCAACTGCACTGTCATGATGGAGCGGAAGTCACAACAGATAGATGTGGTAGTTGCAGCAGCAGAGAAGTATTTGGATGTGAGAGATATCAGGGCAGAGATCTACAGGAAGTTGAGAGAATGGGTTACATCATCACAGGCCGATGGCCTGGTGTAGGATCGTTTAGGGCCAAAGTGGTGGGATGGGGTGGTGTTTTGGGGACACTGTATAACTGCAGGTTAGATGGTGGTGCAATTCAATATTTTCCTATTTCCCTTTTCCTTGTATTTTTTATTTCTTTTTTGTGACCAAAATGTGCAATCCGCACCAAAACCTGTGAAAGGCAGCAATATGCAACACAGCGTCGAGCCTGCCAGAAAGTTACATGAAAAAGAAGAACGTTGCAGGTAGTGAGAGAGGATGGAACTAGGTGAAACTGGGCTGACATTCTGCACATTTCCTCATCAATAAAACATCTGATCTCAATACATGTTTATGTTCCCCAAACTAGAATGTTACAAACACAGTGCATTAAATGTTATAGACAGTGCATTAAATGTTATAGACGCTTTGACAAAGTTTCAGAAAATTGTGTTGTTTAGGAGTGCAAGGTCGAATTGAGCTTGTGCACATGCGCACTTCACGGAGGAGACATTCCCTCACGGAAATATGCAAACACATGCTACAACGTGCCAATAGGATCTCGCTAACTCGTGCTTGGCTTTGCTTCTTCTGCTTATTCTGCCCAGTATGCTCCATTTGCTCCCACTGTAAACAACACAGATGAACGATCGGAGGAGGAAGGATGGCGGAAGTGGATGAAGAGTATGATTTAGGCAGTGTGTGGAGTAAATTTGGTGAAGAGGAATGTTCTGAATGGACTACAGTAGTATCGAAAACTGGAGCAAAAAGAAAATTGTCTGTATGACGGCGGCCCTTCGTGGGCAAATGTTGTCATCAAAGTCCGACATTCTCTGGATGATGATGCTTTCAAGACTGGGAACTCTGACAAAAACTACGTTGAATCATGGTGACGTCATTGATCTTCAGGTCGTAGCTCTAGAAAGAGGCCAGATCTACAATTCTGAGTTGGATGACTGTTCAAAACGTATTTTCGCAGTCTTAGCTCATTTATTCCTGACTTCCCAGTTGTCTTGAACTCACTGAAGTCAGGTTTTCGCAGTTCCGAGTTAACAGTTGTTTTGACAGCATGGCCAATGTTGAATGTTTATCATTTTAAAATTGGGAAAGAACTTAATCCCAGATTTGGGACCACACATCCACTGTCACTGATTTCTTCCAAACCACTCATGGTTGAATTAGCGATTTCAAACTTGTGTAATGTTTATGTACAATGGCCGATGAGCACCGATACGCTTTATCTATCATTTCTCTTCATTAATTATCTTCATATGACAAGGATTAAAAAGGATTTGCCAGTAGATTGTCGACTTGATTCATGATGATGACTACTAGCTAAGATTTCGAAAGTATGATGTTGACATGATCAGTCCAATCAAAGCTACTGTAGATATAAAGTGATTTGACGTAATTTTATCTGTGGCCAATTACCTTGAGCCTTCTTGGATGGGCACATCTAATGTAACTCTATGGTAGCATCCAAGGGGCTAAAGTTTTCGAGGTCTACCCTTAAGACTTTTCGGTGACGTAGTGTCCCCATGAGTGACAGAACACTAAGCCAATCACGGCGCAATGCTCTGTGATGCACCCTAGTGGTTAGAACATTGGACTAGTAACTGAAAGGTTGCAAGATCGAATCCCCGAGCTGACAAGGTAAAAATCTGTCGTTCTGCCCCTGAACAAGGCAGTGAACCCACTGTTCCTAGGCCGTCATTGAAAATAAGAATTTGTTATATATTTTATATATATTTATACAGGCAAGCCTATATTTCTATATTTAAAATCTATATTTTTTTTACATTGTTTGCAAACTGATATGTGACACTGATATGGGACATTAATGCCAAAAGAACATGCAAAACAGGCAAGCCTATTGCTCTGCCCCACCTGCCCTGAATGACGGGTCACCATTGGCAGTTGGCTAAGTGAAAGAGAAAGTCTGACAGACTCAATTCTTGCTATGCAATCGGCTAAGTGGAAGGGAAAGTCTGACAGACTCACTTTTTGCTATGCGAGACTACACTATCAAAATCATGGGCAAACTGTCTGTCTTTTTGTTTGTTTTTTCATTTTACACCATTGTCAACGCAGGTAAGGGTTTAACTTTGTCGCTTACTCATTTAATGATTTATTATGTCAGACAATGTAAAATGTCCATAACTGTTTACAGGGTTGGGGAGCAGTGTGCCGACTATACTGATATAATTTATAATTGATATCTAGACTAAATGGCGCATTGATGATGCGAATCACACTACTGCTCTCTATATCTTCTTGGCTGCATTCCAAACTCTTGAAAGACACGGCCTATCCCCTGTGCCCTCAAATTAAGTGGACACTTCTGATGACGTATCATGACTTCTGACGGGTATACACTTGCAGGGCAAGGGGCAATCATCGCAGGATGAACGACTGACGAATTTCCGGGCAAGTCCATTTAAAAATCATTCCGTTATTTCATCAACGTTATTTCTCCAATTTCCAAAAACTGACCGAACAAAAACATCATTACTTTTACGAGATCTGTTTGTGCCGTCATGTGCATTAGTAGCACAATATCTGACTTATTTACATTTATTTTTACTTACATTTGTATGTTGACTCCATATTGACGTTGAGGTTTTACATTTTTGCTGACTTTTCTTAGCAGATGTACAAACATCGTGAATTGAATTATGGGTTTTATAAAGGCCTCAAAGTGAACACAATTGTACTCGCAAACTCCATTAAAAACGAGGGCCGAGGGGATTATGTTGCAAACGTCCCTTGTCTGGCTAATCGCTTGGACCAATGACAAATATGGCTGTGGGGATTCCCCCAAGGGCATAAGGCGAGGGTCAGTGGACAAGGTGTGGGGATTCCCCCAAGGGCATAAGGCGAGGGTCAGTGGACAAGGTGTGGGGATTCCCCCAAGGGCATAAGGCGAGGGTCAGTCAGTGGACAAGGTGTGGGGGATTCCCCAAGGGCATAAGGTGAGGGTCAGTGGACAAGGTGTGGGGATTCCCCCAAGGGCATAAGGCGAGGGTCAGTGGACAAGGTGTGGGGATTCCCCAAGGGCATAAGGCGAGGGTCAGTGGACAAGGTGTGGGGATTCCCCCAAGGGCATAAGGCGAGGGTCAGTGGACAAGGTGTGGGGATTCCCCCAAGGGCATAAGGCGAGGGTCAGTGGACAAGGTGTGGGGATTCCCCAAGGGCATAAGGCGAGGGTCAGTGGACAAGGTGGGGATTCCCCCAAGGGCATAAGGCGAGGGTCAGTGGACAAGGTGCGGGGATTCCCCCAAGGGCATAAGGCGAGGGTCAGTGGACAAGGTGCGGGGATTCCCCAAGGGCATAAGGCGAGGGTCAGTGGACAGGTGCGGGGGATTCCCCAAGGGCATAAGGCGAGGGTCAGTGGACAAGGTGCGGGGATTCCCCCAAGGGCATAAGGCGAGGGTCAGTGGACAAGGTGCGGGGGATTCCCCAAGGGCATAAGGGTCAGTGGACAAGGTGCGGGGATTCCCCCAAGGGCATAAAGGCGAGGGTCAGTGGACAAGGTGCGGGGATTCCCCCAAGGGCATAAGGCGAGGTCAGTGGACAAGGTGCGGGGATTCCCCCAAGGGCATAAGGCGAGGGTCAGTGGACAAG
>NW_027014918.1:21078-71730 GCF_036934945.1 Oncorhynchus masou masou | reverse complement strand
TCATTCCTCAGCTGTTCTACATCTCCTCTAACTAGCTCATTCACCCGTTCCCACCTGTTCTCTCTTCCCCCTCTGATTAGGTCTCTATTTCTCTCTCTGTTCCTGCTACTTTCAGTGTCTGATTCTTGTTTGTGTTTTTTGATGCCAGAAGCAAGCTGTCGTCTCGTTTGCTTCCACCTTGTCCTGTCCTGTCGGAGTCTGCCTGGCAGGTGCATCCTGCACTATACTAACGTTCTTTTTGTTCCGCTGACAACATTGGAAGAGGATTTATGCCATTCCTGTTTTTTCATTAAAGAACTCTGTTTTCTGTTAAAACCGCTTTTGGGTCTTCACTCAAGTTCATAACAGAAGAATCAGACCAAGAATGGACCCAGCGGCTCCGGACCCTTTTCACTCCGCCGTCGAGATCCAGGGAGCGTGCTAGGCAGACACGAGGAGGAATTGTCTGCTGCTCAACATGCCGTTGAGACCCTGGCCGTCCAAGTCTCCGACCTCACAAGACAGGTTCACCAACTCCACCTCGATCCACCGCCCACTTCCAGGGTTTCCGAGTCTCCGGAGCCCAGGATCAACAACCCGCCGTGTTACTCTGGGGAGCCCACTGAGTGCCGCTCATTCCTCACTCAGTGTGATGTGGTGTTCTCTCTCCAGCCCAACACTTACTCCAGGAGCGCAGCCCGCACGCCTACGTCATTTCTCTCCTTACCGGACGGGCGCGTGAGTGGGCACGGCAGTCTGGGAGGCGAGGGCTGAGTGTATTAACCAGTATCAGGACTTTAAGGAGGAGATGATACGGGTTTTTGACCGTTCTGTTTTTGGCGAGGAGGCTTCCAGGGCCCTGTCTTCCCTATGTCAGGGGAATCGATCCATAACGGATTATTCTATTGAGTTTTCGTATCCGCTGCCTCTAGTGACTGGAACGAGCCGGCTTTGCTCGCTCGTTTTCTGGAGGGTCTCCCTCGTCGAGGTTAAGGATGAGATCCTCTCCCGGGAGGTTCCTTCCAGTCTGGACTCCTTAATAGCTCTCGCTATTCGCATAGAGCGACGGTTTGATCTTCGTCGCCGAGCTCGTGGAAAGGAGCTCGCGTTCTCCGCTTGCTCCCCTCTCCACATCACTGCCACCTGCCGCATCACTGCCACCCTCCTCCGCCGGCTCGGATGCTGAGCCTATGCAGCTGGGGGGTATCCGCATCTCGGCCAAGGAGAGGGAACGGAGAATCACCAATCGCCTCTGTCTCTACTGCGGCTCCGCTGGTCATTTTGTCACCTCATGTCCAGTAAAAGCCAGAGCTCATCAGTAAGAGGAGGGCTACTGGTGAGCGCATCTACTCAGGCCTCTCCTTCTGGATCACGCACTACCTTTCCGGTCCATCTCCGCTGGCCCGGTTCATCTGCTTCCTGCAGTGCCTTGATAGACTCTGGGGCGGAGGGCTGTTTTATGGACGAGACCTGGGCTCGGGAACATGACATTCCTCTCAGACAGTTAGGGAGCCCACGGCCTTGTTCGCTTTAGATGGTAGTTCTCTCCCCAAGATTCAGCGTGAGACGCTGCCTTTAACCCTCACTGTCTCTGGTAATCATAGCGAAACCATTTCTTTTTTAATTTTTCGTTCACCTTTTACACCTGTTGTTTTGGGTCATCCCTGGCTAGTGCGCCATAACCCTTCTATTAATTGGTCTAGTAATACTATCCTATCCTGGAATGTTTCTTGTCATGTAACCTGTTTAATGTCTGCTATCCCTCCTGTTTCCTCTGTCTCTTCTTCACAGGAGGAGCCTGGCGATTTGACAGGGGTGCCGGAGGAGTATCACGATCTGCGCACGGTGTTCAGTCGTTCCAGGGCCACTTCTCTCCCTCCACACCGGTCGTATGACTGTAGTATTGATCTCCTTCCGGGAACTACTCCCCCGGGGTAGATTATACTCTCTGTCGGCTCCCGAACGTAAGGCTCTCGAGGATTATTTGTCGGTTTCGCTCGACGCCGGTACTATAGTCTCCTCCTCCTCTCCCGCCGGAGCGGGGTTTTTTTTTTTTGTTCAGAAGAAGGACGGGTCCCTGCGCCCATGCGTGGATTATCGAGGGCTGAATGACATAACAGTTAAGAACCGTTATCCGCTTCCTCTTATGTCTTCAGCCTTCGAGATCCTGCAGGGAGCCAGGTTTTTCACCAAATTGGACCTTCGTAACGCCTACCATCTCGTGCGCATCAGGGAGGGGGACGAGTGGAAGACGGCGTTTAACACTCCGTTAGGGCACTTTGAATACCGGGTTCTTCCTTTCGGCCTCGTTAACGCTCCAGCTGTCTTTCAGGCACTAGTTAACGACGTCCTGAGAGACATGCTGAACATTTTTGTTTTCGTTTACATGGACGATATCCTGATTTTTTCACCGTCTCTCTCGATTCATGTTCAGCACGTGCGACGCGTCCTCCAGCGCCTTTTGGAGAACTGTCTTTATGTGAAGGCTGAGAAGTGCACTTTTCATGCCGCCTCTGTCCCTTTTCTCGGTTCCGTTATTTCCGCTGAGGGCATTAAGATGGATCCCGCTAAGGTCCAGGCTGTCATTGATTGGCCCGTTCCTAAGTCACGCGTCGAGCTGCAGCGCTTTCTGGGCTTCGCTAATTTTTATCGTCGTTTCATCCGTAATTTCGGTCAGGTGGCAGCTCCTCTCACAGCCCTTACTTCTGTTAAGACGTGCTTTAAGTGGTCCGTTTCCGCCCAGGGAGCTTTTGATCTTCTTAAGAATCGTTTTACATCCGCACCTATTCTTGTTACACCTGACATCTCTAGACAGTTTGTTGTTGAGGTTGACGCGTCAGAGGTGGGCGTGGGAGCCATTCTTTCTCAGCGCTCTCTCTGACGGCAAGGTCCATCCTTGCGCGTTTTTCTCTCATCGCTTATCGCCGTCAGAACGTAACTATGATGTTGGTAATCGCGAACTGCTCGCCATCCGCTTAGCCCTAGGCGAATGGCGACAGTGGTTGGAGGGGGCGACCGTTCCTTTTGTCGTTTGGACTGACCATAGGAACCTTGAGTACATCCGTTCAGCCAAACGACTTAATGCGCGTCAGGCTCGTTGGGCTCTGTTTTTCGCTCGTTTCGAGTTTGTTATTTCTTATCGTCCGGGCTCAAAAACACCAAACCTGATGCTTTATCTCGTCTCTTCAGTTCTTCTGAGGTCTCCACCGACCCCGATGGGATTCTCCCTGAGGGGCGTGTTGTCGGGTTGACTGTCTGGGGAATTGAGAGGCAGGTAAAGCAAGCACTCGCTCACACTCCGTCGCCGCGAGCTTGTCCTAGGAACCTTCTGTTCGTTCCCGTTCCTTCTCGTCCGGCCGTTCTTCAGTGGGCCCACTCTGCCAAGTTAGCCGGCCACCCCGGCGTTCGGGGTACGCTCGCTTCCATTCGCCAGCGTTTCTGGTGGCCCACTCGGGAACGTGACGCGCGTCGATTTGTCGCCGCTTGTTCGGTCTGCGCGCAGACTAAATCTGGGAACTCTCCTCCTGCCGGCCGCCTCAGACCGCTTCCCATTCCCTCTCGACCGTGGTCTCACATCGCTTTAGATTTTATCACCGGACTGCCTTCATCAGCGGGGAAGACAGTTATTCTTACGGTTGTCGATAGATTCTCTAAGGCGCTCATTTCATTCCTCTCGATAAGCTCCCTTCTGCTAAGGAGACGGCTCAGATCATTATCGAGAATGTTTTCCGAATTCATGGCCTTCCGTCTGACGTCGTTTCCGACAGAGGCCCGCAGTTCACGTCTCAATTTTGGAGGGAGTTTTGCCGTTTGATTGGGGCTTCCGTCAGTCTCTCGTCCGGCTTTCATCCCCAGTCTAACGGTCAAGCCGAACGGGCCAATCAGACTGTTGGTCGCATTTTACGCAGTCTTTCTTTTCGTAACCCTGCGTCTTGGTCAGAACAGCTCCCCTGGGCAGAGTACGCCCACAACTCGCTTCCCTCGTCTGCTACCGGTCTATCTCCTTTTCAGAGTAGCCTCGGGTACCAGCCTCCGCTGTTCTCATCTCAGCTCGCCGAGTCCTGCGTCCCCTCCGCTCAGGCTTTTGTCCAGCGTTGCGAGCGCACCTGGAAGGGGGTCAGGTCGGCACTTTGCCGTAATAGGGCGCAGACTGTGAGGGCCGCTAATAAGCGTAGGACCAGGAGTCCTAGATATTGTTGCGGTCAGAGAGTATGGCTCTCCACTCAGAACCTTCCCTTAAGACAGCTTCTCGCAAGTTGGCCCCGCGGTTCATTGGTCCGTTCCGTATTTCTCAGGTCGTTAATCCTGTCGCAGTGCGACTTATTCTCCCGCGCTATCTTCGTCGCGTTCACCCGGTCTTCCATGTCTCCTGTGTTAAGCCCGTTCTTCGCGCTCCCGCTCGTCCCCCCCCCATCCTTGTCGAGGGCGCACCCATCTACAGGGTTCGTAAGATTTTGGACATGCGCCCTCGGGGCCGTGGTCATCAGTACCTAGTGGATTGGGAGGGGTACGGTCCTGAGGAGAGGAGTTGGGTTCCCTCTCGGGACGTGCTGGACCGTTCACTGATCGATGATTTCCTCCGTTGCCGCCAGGTTTCCTCCTCGAGTGCGCCAGGAGGCGCTCGGTGAGTGGGGGGGGGTACTGTCATGTCTTGTTATGTCTGTTCCTGTCCTTTCTCTTCACTCTGTCTCTCTCTGCTGGTCTTTTTAGGTTACCTTCTCTTTCTCTCATTCCTCAGCTGTTCTACATCTCCTCTAACTAGCTCATTCACCCGTTCCCACCTGTTCTCTCTTCCCCCTCTGATTAGGTCTCTATTTCTCTCTCTGTTCCTGCTACTTTCAGTGTCTGATTCTTGTTTGTGTTTTTTGATGCCAGAAGCAAGCTGTCGTCTCGTTTGCTTCCACCTTGTCCTGTCCTGTCGGAGTCTGCCTGGCAGGTGCATCCTGCACTATACTAACGTTCTTTTTGTTCCGCTGACAACATTGGAAGAGGATTTATGCCATTCCTGTTTTTTCATTAAAGAACTCTGTTTTCTGTTAAAACCGCTTTTGGGTCTTCACTCAAGTTCATAACACAGTGCAGTAATGTCTAACAAGTAATCTAGCAAATTCACAATGACCACCTTATACACACAAATGTAAAGGGATGAGAATATGTACGTATAAATAGATGGATGAGCAATGGCCGTGCAGCATAGGCAAGATGCAGTAGATGGTATTGAATACAGTACAGTTGAAGTTGGAAGTTTACATACACCTGAGCCAAATACATTTAAACTCAGTTTTTCACAATTCCTGACATTTAATCCAAGTAAAAATTCCCTATTTTAGGTCAGTTAGGTTCACCGCTTTATTTTAAGAATGTGAAATGTCAGAATAATAGTACAGGGAATGATTTATTTCAGCTTTTATTTCTTTCATCACATTCCCAGTGGGTCAGAAGTTTACATACACTCAATTAGTATTTTGTAGCATTGCCTTAAACAATTTAAACTTGGGTCAAATGTTTTGGGTAGCCTTCCACAAGCTTCCCACAATAAGTTGGGTGAATTTTGGCCCATTCTTCCTGACAGAGCTGGTGTAACTGAGTCAGGTTTGTAGGCCTCCTTGCTTGCACACGCTTTTTCAGTTCTGCCCACAAATGCTCTATAGGATTGAGGTCAGGGCTTTGGGATGGCCACTCCAATACCTTGACTTTGTTGTCCTTAAGCCATTTTGCAGAGTATGCAGGGGTCATTGTCCATTTGGAAGACCCATTTGCGACCAAGCTTTAACTTCCTGACTGATGTCTTGAGATGTTGCCTCAATATATCCAAATAATTTCCCACCTCATGATGCCATCTATTTTGTGAAGTGCACCAGTCCCACTGCAGCAAAGCATCCCTACAACATGATGCTGCCACCCCCGTGTTTCACGGCTGTGATGGTGATCTTTGGCTTGCAAGCCTCTCCCTTTGTCCTCCAAACATAACAATGGTTATTATGGCCAAACAGTTATATTTCAGACCAGATGACATTTCTCCAAAAAGTACGATCTTTGTCCCCATGTGCAGTTGCAAACCATAGTCTGGCTTTTGTATGGCGGTTTTGGAGGAGTGGCTTCTTCCATGCTGAGCAGCCTTTCAGGTTATGTCGATATAGGACTCGTTTTACTGTGGATATAGATACCTTTGTAACTGTTTCCTCCAGCATCTTCACAAGGTCCTTTGCTGTTGTTCTGGGATTTTTCGCACCAAAGTACGTTCATTTCTAGGAGACAGACCGCGTCTCCTTCCTGAGCGGTATGACGGCTGCGTGATTATACTTGCGTACAATTGTTTGTACAGATGAACGTGGTACCTTCAGGTGTTTGGAAATTGCTCCCAAGGATGAACCAGACTTGTGGAGGTCCACAATGGCTTGGCTGATTTCTTTTGATTTCCCCATGATGTCAAGCAAAGAGGCACTGAGTTTGAAGGTAGGCCTTGAAATACATCCACAGGTACACCTCCAATTGACTCAAATGATGTCAATTAGCCTATCAGAAGCTTTTAAAGCCATGACATCATTTTTGGGAGTTTTCCAAGCTGTTTAAAGGCACAGTCAACTTAGTGCATGTAAACTTCTGACCGACTGGAATTGTGATACAGTGAATTACAAGTGAAATAATCTGTATGTAAACAATTGTTGGAAAAATTAATTGTGTCATGCACAAAGTAGATGTCCTAATCGACTGCCAAAACGATAGTTTTTTAACAAGAACTTTGTGGAGTGGTTGAAAAACGAGTTTTAATGACTCCAACCTAAGTGTATGTAAACTTCCGACTTCAACTGTATATACATAAGAGATGAGAGTGTACGATATGTCAACATTATTAAAGTGGCGTTATTTAAAGTGACTATTGATACCTTTATTAAATCCATTTATTAAACTGGCCAGAGATTTGAGAAGATGCTGCCAACATACTGACTCATCTCTAGCCACTTTAATAATGCAAAAATGTATGTAACAAATGTATCACTAGCCACTTTAACCAATGCCACTTTATAATGTTTACATACCCTACATTACTCATCTCATATGTATATACTGTACTCTATACCATCTACTGCATCTTGCCTTTGTTATTGACCAAATACTTATTTTCCACCATAATTTGCAAATAAATTCATTAAAAATCCTACAATGTGATTTTCTGGATTTTTTTTTCTCATTTTGTCTGTCATAGTTGAAGTGTACCTGTGATGAAAATTACAGGCCTCTCTCATCTTTTTAAGTGGGAGAACTTGCACAATTGGTGGCTGACTAAATACTTTTTTGCCCCACTGTATACTTAAACTACATCTTTAATAATAAGAGCTTTGCAATAGCAATGACTTTCAACGATGCACCATTTCTAATGAACCGTTGAGAGTGATAAAACAAAAGTACAAAGATCTTTTTTAGCCAAGATACACTCCTCTCAACCTACATGACGAACAACAGATACGTAGAATGGTCACAAGGTTAAGATTTGTATGAAAGATATCTATAATACATAGCAGACGGCAACTGCTGTGTCAACAGTTTTCATAGTATAGACCAGTGTCTGGTCCTCCTACTCCAAACTGGAACCATCTCACCCTGGTACGGTATAGCACAAAAACATTACCTCATGTTCTCTGGAATGCTCTTTAGGTTGTATCACCCAAAGACATGGTAAATCTCCTCTGTCAGTGTTATCTCATAGAGGCCCATCCTCAGTAGAACACACACACAATAGTTAACAGAATAGTCTATTCTGTCGAATAAAACAACCATTATGCAATACAAGCATTATAACATAATCTTGTAATTTTCATAACACTACCCATACTATTTGTATTGACCCCCCACCTCCATTTTTACACTGCTGCTACTCTGTTTATCATCTATGTATAGTCACTTTACTTTTACCTACACATACATATTACCTCAACTAACCGGTGCCCCCGCACATTAACTCTGTACCGGTACCCCCTGTATATGGCCTTGCTACTGTTGTTTTACTGCTGCTCTTTAATTATTTGTGCTTTTCCTATTTATTTTTTTTGTTCTTATTTCTTATTTTTTACTTCTGTTTACTTTTGTAACTACTTTCTTAACTAACAATGCAGTTTTAAGAACAAATAAGTGTTAAGAGTTTGTAAGCATTTCACTGTAAGGTCTACACCTGTTTGGATTCGGCACGTGACAAATACAATTTGATTTGAATAAAAGAAATCAACAGTCATTTTGATGTGGTTTATTTATCAGGTCTTTACCATATTCAACAGACTGGATAGAAGTAGTTGGGAATGTCTTTACCATATTCAACAGACTGGATAGAAGTAGTTGGGAATGTCTTTACCATATTCAACAGACTGGATAGAAGTAGTTGGGAATGTCTTTACCATATTCAACAGACTGGATAGAAGTAGTTGGGAATGTCTTTACCATATTCAACAGACTGGATAGAAGTAGTTGGGAATGTCTTTACCATATTCAACAGACTGGATAGAAGTAGTTGGGAATGTCTTTACCATATTCAACAGACTGGATAGAAGTAGTTGGGAATGTCTTTACCATATTCAACAGACTGGATAGAAGTAGTTGGGAATGTCTTTACCATATTCAACAGACTGGCTAGAAGTAGTTGGGAATGTCTTTACCATATTCAACAGACTGGATAGAAGTAGTTGGGAATGTCTTTACCATATTCAACAGACTGGCTAGAAGTAGTTGGGAATGCCTTTACCATATTCAACAGACTGGATAGAAGTAGTTGGGAATGGCGTTTACCATATTCAACTTTTTCTGTCTGTTTCTGTTCCCCCCTCCTGCCTCCTCCCTTTTCTCCCTCCTGCCTCCTCCCTTTTCCCCTTCCTGCCTCCTACATTTTTGCCCTCCTGCCTCCTCCTCCCTTTCCCCTTCCTGCCTCCTCCCTTTTCCCCTTCCTGCCTCCTCCCTTTCCCCCTCCTGCCTCCTCCCTTTTCCCTCCTGCCTCCTCCCTTCTCCCCATCCTGCCTCCTTCCTTCTCCCCCTCCCGCCTCCTCCCCCTCCTCCAGAACCATTCTCAGGATGGTAGAGGTGTGTGTGTGTGCGGCGGAGGACAGTGACAACATAGAGACCCAACGACAGCAGCAGCAGCAGGCATGGAGGAGGGGGCCACTCCCGACCCAGAGTTTGTGGACGTGGACCAGGGCATGACGTTGGCCTGTGTGGCCTTCCTCTGCCTTCTCCTGGTGGCAATGATCATCCGCTGTGCCCGGGTCATCATGGACCCCTACAGCGCTATACCCACCTCCACCTGGGAAGAGCAGCACCTGGATGACTAGCGGGGAACAAGCTGTGCTGTTACACATATAGCCACACCTGTGAGGGTGCAGATGCACAGGCACGTAGGGACATGCACATGAACGCAAGCGTGGGTAAACACGCACATGCACAAAAGAAAGGAGAGGAGAAGAGAGGAGAGCTTGACCAGAGAGGAGAGTAGAAGAGAGGAGAAGAAAGGAGAGCTTGACCAGAGAGGAGAGGAGAAGAGAGGAGAAGAGAGGAGAAGAGAGGAGAGCTTGACCAGAGAGGAGAGGAGAAGAGAGGAGAAGAGAGGAGAGCTTGACCAGAGAGGAGAGGAGAAGAGAGGAGAAGAGAGGAGAGCTTGACCAGAGAGGAGAATAGAAGAGAAGAGAGCTTGACCAGAGAGGAGAGGAGAAGAGAGCTTGACCAGAGAGGAGAGGAGAAGAGAGGAGAGCTTGACCAGAGAGGAGAGGAGAAGAGAGGAGAGCTTGACCAGAGAGGAGAGGGGAAGAGAGTTATGGTGCCAAACAGTAACACTGCCTGTCAACACATCTATTGTCTGGTATCAGTCAGTACTTGAGAAGTGCTGGACTGGGTGACAATCAACCATGGTCTGGACGCGTTACAGTCTGTGTCTACTCCTTCACCCTGTAAACTGCTTCCTGGACACACTAGGCAATATTGGTCATGATGATGATGAAGAGAAAGACTATTTAGTACTTTAGGACTTTTTTCAGTTAATTTATTGATCTTACAAAAAACATCTGAAGTTTTGTAAATTTTATATGGAAAATAACAATGACTTTGTCTACATAATAGTATTGCTCATGAAACAGGGCCTGTGTTTTTCAGCTTATCGACTAATAAGGCTCAGAGAAACTTTATCCATGTGTCATGTTTGAAAATGTGTCAGGCAACAGTATGGCAAAGCAGTAGGGAATTAATGTCATCTGTTACAGTCTATACACACACACACACACACACACACACACACACACACACACACACACACACACACACACACACACACACACACACACACACACACACACACACACACACACACACACACACACACACACAATACACTGCTCACCAAACTGCAGAGCAGGCACCTCACTCCAATAACTTGTGGCTCATAGCAATGAACTATCATCCCCAGCCTTGTCCTCTTCCAGTCATAAATCATCCTTGTTTGCGGCTGCTGTCTGCCAATTAGCTTGAGCACAAAACGGTTATGTTGGTCTAGTATTTCTATGTTCTGTTATGATGACTTATGTCTCTAGCCAGTGCGTTTATTACTTGTGAAACGATTGTCTGACTTGCATGTTATGAAGTGCCTCAGCTGACACCACAGAATAGAAAAGTTTGGCTGAATTCCAAATCAACTCCTCCCCTCTATTCTATGGATAGGCGTGAGCAATAGGGTGAATATTTCTCCTAGCCAATCAGAAGACAAGATGAAGCAAGGCAATCACCATGATATGTGATTTAACCTGTCCGATGCGTTCATCGGTGCATAGGGGGTAGAGGGTCTAGGGACTCGGGTCGGTTCGGATTTGAGCAGATTATTAACAAGCAACTGGCAAATTAGCGGCAGGTGACGGTTTGATATGAACCCAGATTGTGCCACATTTAGCCTCTCTATAATAAAGATGATTATGAATTACAAAAACCGTCTTTTGGATGAGCGAGTTGTCTTGGTGTGAGATTGTAATTAGCTGTAAATGAAAACCTAACGGAATCTAATCTTACATGATCTCGGACACGTAATTGGGTCGTGTGGAAAGCCTGATGACATTTCGCTCAATGTTCACCCACGGGTAACTCTCTAAGTTCCCTAAGGGCCATTCTCATCAACCCCTATTTCATATAGAAGACTTAGAAATAGTTAGTGTGCTACTACCATTTTGAATTCCGTGTTGCAGCTCGAGTCCAACCCACCACACTATTGGTGTGAGACCCAAATGGCACCCTATTCCTTATTTAGTGCACTACTTTTAACCAGAGCCCTATGGTCAAGGGTATGATAATGATAATAAGGTGCCATTTGGGACAAATCCTTGATGTAAAATCTCGACAATCTTGAGGTTTCAAGGTTAGGTCCACTGTCTGCAAACAGACCTGCTAATACATATGAGCATTATGCTAATCAGGTTAAATTAGAATAAAATAAAGTTTCAGGAAATACATTTTCCTCAGGGAGACAGGCTGTCATGTAGATGCTCTAACTCCTTTTAGGATAAATCCCTCCCTCCCTCCCTCCCTCCCTCCCTCTGTTTCGCTAAGCCTGTTTCTCTCCACAGCAGAATGAGGCCTCCAGTTCTGACACTCACTGTGTTGTAAAGGTCGGAGTTGTTCTCATGTTGAACATGCTTTCAGGGGCACAAGTACAACATTCATAACATTCAGCATGCGTGTGTGTTACTCCGTCATTGTATCTGATGCTTACAGTCTTCTTTCACACCTTGCTCCTCCTCCCTTGACTCTCCCTTCTCCTCTCAACCTCTTCCTCCCCTCCCCTCTCCTTCCTCCCCTCCTCCTCTACTCCCCTTCTGTAGGAGAGCAAACAGTTGTCCCTTCAGTTGTCCTCGTGAAACCCCAATCTCTCTATGCAGAGGTGTGTGCTTAGTCCCCTCCTGTACTCCCTGTTCACCCACGACTGCGTGGCCACGCATGACTCCAGGACTTAAAATGGTCCACACAAACACACACAGTCATGAAGAAGACGTGACCACACCTCTTCCCCTCAGGAGGTAGAACATATTTGGTATGGGCCCTCAAATCCTCAAAAAGTTCTACAGCTGCACCACTGAGAGCATATTGACTGGCTGTACGGTACCAGTGCATCAAGTCTGACACCAACAGTCTCATGAACAGCTTCTACCCCCCAAGCCATTAGACTGCTACATCGCTAACAGAATGGCTACATGGACTATCTGAGTTTACCCTTTTATTTTATTTTTGCACTGACTCTATGTACACTCACAGGACTCCACACACACACACACACACACACACACACACACACACACACACACACACACACACACACACACACACAGTATACCTGCACATTGTAAAGATGGTATTGGCACTGACCCTTACTTACTTACTTACTTGTGATTTTTTTTATCTACTTTACTTTATAGTACTACTGATATCGATTAATGCAAGAAAGGCATTTCACTGTACTTGTTCACGTGACATTATAACTTGAAACTTGAAACACACACACAGTCACATCAGCCAGCTGATATTAGGCAATCAAATCTCACAGGCCGTTATTCCAGAACACACTGCGCGATCCCCTCTATGTACACTCACAGGACTCCACACACACACACACACACACACACACACACACACACACACACACACACACACACACACACACACACACACACACACACACACACACACACACACACACACACACACACACACACACACACACACACACACACACACACACACACAGTATACCTGCACATTGTAAAGATGGTATTGGCACTGACCCTTACTTACTTACTTACTTGTGATTTTTTTAATCTACTTTACTTTATAGTACTACTGATATCGATTAATGCAAGAAAGGCATTTCACTGTACTTGTTCACGTGACACTATAACTTGAAACTTGAAACACACACACAGTCACATCAGCCAGCTGATATTAGGCAATCAAATCTCACAGGCCGTTATTCCAGAACACACTGCGCGATCCCCTTTTATTCGAAGGCAAACGAGTGACATCTCACGACACACACAGACACCATCGTTTTAGGGCTTAACCTTCCTCCTATCTCCCCCATATCTCACAGTCAGGTGTGAAATTGCCCTCAAACACAAAGACATAATCCAAGCAAATCAAACGGCTGGGGGAAGGAGGAGAGATCTGACCTTTGAAATCCCTGTGGTTTTCCGAGCAAGGAGGAATGAGGAATAAGTTTAGCTAATTAGCATGTCGGTTCAGCTGCCCAGGGAAATGACTCCACTGGAACCCATCACTAGGCTTCTGCTAGTCAGAGAAGAGCTTCCCTGGCATTGACATGGTTTTAGTAGCTTGTCTTGGCTCTGCTCACGGTTGCAAAATTCTGGTAACTTTCCAAAAAATTCCCAGGTTTTCCAGAAATCCTGGTTGGAAGATTTCCGGAATCAGGAGAGAATAAGAAGGAATCCTCAAAACACTCTTTCTGGTAAACACGGGAATTCTGGGAAAGTTAGTGAAACTTTGCAACACTAAATCTGTTAAAATGTCTGTTTTCTTCCACAAGAATAAGGCCCTACTTAGTTAGTTGTTGAAAAGTCTATTATAAAAGTCTAGGGTTGGAATGTTATAGGAACTAAACATAAGCAATACCTACAACATACTGTATTTGGTTGTACTTTTATATGAACAGCTGCTGTTTTTATAATGTTTTATGACAATATAATTCATACATCATTTAATGTCACCCTGCCATTTTAAAACGAAAGATGGCTACTGTAATATCCATCCAAAAGCACAAACAACCTCAACTAACTGGTTCAAAGTCCCCATTCCAAAGCACAATACCTAATGGTGGTTAATATTTGTCCAGAAGCATTTCTGGGAAACCGGTCTTTTACAGAACTTTAATCAAGTGGCCCCAAACCTTTCCCTTCCTATTCCTGTGTCATTGATTTCAACCTCTCAAATGAAATGTCGATTTCCACCTAAATAGACATACCTTAAAGTAACTGCTTTTAATGAGCAGTTATATGATAAGGATATTAATAAACTTGGTATCATTGGAAACAACACACCTGGGAGATTGAGGAAATGGTCAGAAGGTAGACAGGAATGGCACAGTTCATATCACACAAGATCAAGCATACACAAAGGAACCAGTTTTGTTTTGAAAGTGATCTTTCATGGACAAGCTATAGGTCATTTCTTGATTAATAGAACTGGAAACACATCAGATGGCTTCCACAGCAAATCAAAAACTTCTGGGGAAAAATAACATCTGGGACTGACAGATATGACAGCTAGAACTTTACAGACGTTTAATAAGGGGTGGGGTCAAGGGACATCTCCAAGAGTCCACTCAACCTCTCCGTTTAGAACCACCAAGACTCTTCCTGGAGCTGGCCGCCCGGCCAAACAGAGCAATCGGGGAGATGAGCATTGGTCAGGGAGGTGACTAAGAACCCGATGGTCACGCTGACAGAGCTCCAGAGTTCCTCTGTGGAGATGGGAGAACCTTCCAGAAGGATATCCATCTCTGCAGCACTCCACCAATCAGGCCTTTATGGTTGAGTGGCCAGACGGAAGGCACCCCTCAGTAAAAGGCACATGACAGCCCGCTTGGAGTTTACCAAAAGGCACCTAAAGACTCTCAGACCATGAGAAACAAGATTATCTGGTCTGATGAAACCAAGATTTAACACTTTGGCCTGACTGCCAAGCGTCACATCTGGAGGAAACCTGGCACCATCCCTACGGTGAAGCATGGTGGTGGCAGCATCATGCTGTGGGAATGTTTTTCAGCAGCAGGGACTGGGAGACTAGTCAGGATTGAGGCAAAGATGAACAGAGCAAAGTACAGAGCGATCATTGATGAAAACCTGCTCCAGAGCACTCAGGACCTCAGACTGGGGCGAAGGTTCACGTTACAACACGACAATGAACCTAAGCACACACAGAGGTGGCTTCGGGACAAGTCTCTGAATGTCCTTGAGTGGCCCAACTAGAGCCCGGACTTGAACCTGATCAAACAGCTCTGGAGAGACCTGAAAATAGCTGTGCAGTGATGCTCCCCATCCAACCTGCCATAACTTGAGAAGATCTGCAGAGAAGAATGGGAGAAACACCCAAAATAAAGGTGTGCAAAGCTTGTAGTGTCATTCCCAACAAGACTCAAGGCTGTAATCGTAATCGTTGCCAAAGGTGCTTCAACAAAGTACTGAGTAAATGAATAGCTATGTAAATGTATTATGTAAAACACTTCCAGAAATAACAATGCAACAGTCAGTTTTAACATAACTGTGTATTTAACATAAGTCTATTTTCTGGCATTTTAACACCTCATTTTACCAGCATTGCTTTGTGTAGACTTGAGAAAAATAGACTTGCTTTCTAACTTGACGCACCATGACACTATTAATGCTTCCAGCATGTCTTCTCTCATTCAGTATCAGTACCATGCTTACCAATCAATTGTTACACACACTCGTTTACGCGCGTAAAAACAATGGCTTTCCATTTGATTTGGGTTTTAAAATAGAGGGCTACATTCCCGCTGGATACCCACTGGAACTGCAGGTCCGGACAGATATCGATGCATTTTTCATGTTGTGGGCCGGAGCAGGCGTCAGACGATGTTGGGAATAAATATTTGTGTTGTCCTGCTGATTATATGGAAACGGTCGTCTTTCTGCTTTGTATGCGTTAGTCTGCCTATCTTATTAAAATGACGTATTTCTGCTTTGTATGCGTTAGCCTACCTATCTTATTAAACTGACGTCTTTCTGCTTTGTATGCGTTAGTCTACCTATCTTATTAAAATTAAGTATTTCTGCTTTGTATGCGTTAGCCTACCTATCTTATTAAAATGACGTCTTTCTGCTTTGTATGCGTTAGCCTACCTATCTTAGAAAAATATGTAATTTTAATGCAATATTCACTGGTTCAAATTCAGTAGCCTCTCTCCTCATAGTTCGGCGTGCGTGTTCAATTGCTAGTATGTGTGGTCTCATTGAAATAGAGTTGGCTGCCTACATGGGCGGAGAACGTGGCAGTTAACTTAAATATGAAATTCAATGAAATATGATTAAACTGTAGTTTAATACAATGTCTGTAAATAAATATTGATAATGGAAAGAAGTGGAGAGTGCTCGGCCAATGTCCAATGTGAGTCGAAGTGCAATCAAAATATGTTATCCTCATTGAAAAGGAACAGGCACTGCGTGCTCATATGTTAGGCTACTATGGTGAGCGAGCATTGCGTATTTTCAAGTATTGACTACCCATGAATTTGTCTCTGCCTGCAAATCGTCTTCCTAAAACGTAGGCTGTATGCTTTATGAAAAAATGGAGCAAGTGTCACTGACATCATTACAGCTCCAAGTTCAGTAGCCATACCTGCGAGATCAGGTGCGTGTGCTCGCAATTAAATAGAGTAGGCTGTTGTGTATGCATGTGTGTAACGCTCGTCGTTGTAAGGATGGTCGGACCAAGATGCAGCGTGGGGTAGGTTAATCATCTTTTATTAATGATAACCAGCAACAAAACAAGAACGCGTAACCAACGAAACGTACAACCTTATAGTGCTCAAAAGCAACCATACAAAATCAAGATCCCACAAACAACAGGTGGGAAAATGCTGCCTAAATATGATCCCCAATCAGAGACAACGAGAGACAGCTGCCTCTGATTAGAAAACATGCCAGGCCAACAAAAACTACAAAAAACTAGAGTACCCACCCTAGTCACACCCTGACCTAACAAAAATAGAGAATAAAAAGTCTCTTAAGGTCAGGGCGTGACAATGTGCATAGAAGCACAGGGCAGTTATCTTTCCAAGGAAATGTACATACTAAATGTGATTAGGCTATAGTTTTTTTAAACATTGCCTTTAAATAAATATTGATCCCCCATATGTCTCAGAATAAAAATTGTCCCACTCCTAAAAGGTAGGCTATAAAAATAATTTAAAGTTGTAGTAGTAGAATACACAAGGTGCAATTTTGAAATTCGGTAGTGCATCATCAGTTCCTCTTGTCATGTGTGTCAATGCATACCTTATAGAGCTATTTATAACTTGTCAGAAATGTCCAGATCAACTTGCTCATCTCAACTAACGTTTTTTATTTATTTCGTTTTTTAAGCCCATAGATTTGTGTGCCCATACAGCCGGAAAAAAGTGAAATGAAATGAAAACGTCACAAAATGTCATCATAATATATGCACAAAGCATGCAGACACCTATTCCATTAAACATTTTCAAGCCGTCAGGGTGCTGCCTCGTGGAAACAGAGTTTGGAGGTCAGTACTGAGGAGCTAAAGAAGAGACACAACTACACCTGTACTGCCTCTCACCTCAGTCTGGACAACAAGCTGGATGTCAGTTGGGAGTCTGGGGCAGAGAGAGTTCACCTATCCACCCTCTCAGTTCTACTGGTGATGCTGCTGGTTGTTATTCTATTGGGCATTTTCATTTGTGTCAAAAGGAGGTGGAGTAACACTGCCTCACAGTCTAAACTGGTCAACGTTGATGCAACAGTGTCAGAGAAAACAAACCTTTCTTCAGATTCTGAGACCTAATATATTCTTGGGACACTTATGCACTTTTGTCATATCAGCTCAATTCACAATGAAAATATGCCTGCCAGAGCACTTATCAGAGCAGAAACAAAATATGCAAAGGATTCTGTTATTGTTGGTCAGTATTCCTTTCCCCTCAATAAAGGACTGTAAAGGATCCGTTTGGGGAGACTGTTGACTAACCAACATCTGGTCATTAGTCCAGATCTACATTTATATATGTTATAGCCTGGTTTGGCATCCTGAGCATTAACAAAGCTAATCTGTTAGTTATTTTGTGATGTATTCTGTAATTTATAATCATGACTATTCATTACTTGTACAATTCTATCTGTGCTTTATTGGCTGATATCCAGTTTCTTACCCAGAAGGAGAATCATGTGATCATGTGTATGAGGTTTGTTTATTATTGAAATACTTTAAAGTGTCTCTGTGTTGTATTGCACTGCATTGATCCATGTTAACTATGTCATTAATTCATGTTAATTATGTACCTTAACTTCTCTCAGGAACTTGTTTATCACTGTGGAAGGTAGCAAAATCGGACTCTATTTCACTCCAGTTTAAGACTGGCATGAGTATTAAACTAAGGTGAGTGTTGTATGCATTACAAACAGTGAACCAGTGTTATGATAAAACACATTTAATAGAGAATGAATCTGTTTGATCATGTTCAGGGCCATGAAAAGTCCTGTTCTGTTTTACAGTATGTACACCGCTCGTTCTAAACATCCTTTCTTTAGTGTTACTTTCCCCCAGTCAAATATTCAGAGCTTCATTTCCACTTCAATGTCACGCCCTGGTCGAAGTATTTTGTGTTTGTCTTCATTTATTTGGTCAGGCCAGGGTGTGGCATGCGTTTTTGTATGTGGTGTGTTTGTATTAGGATTGTAGCTTAGTGGGGTGTTCTAGTTAAGTCTATGGCTGTCTGAAGTGGTTCTCATTCAGAGGCAGGTGTTTATCGTTGTCTCTGATTGGGAACCATATTTAGGCAGCCATATTCTTTGAGTGTTTCGTGGGTGATTGTCCTTAGCGTCCTGATGTCCGTGGTTATTTACACCAGTATAGGCTGTTTCGGTTTTTGTTACGGTCTTTGTTTTGTAGTGTTGGTAATTGATTTGTGTTTTACGTTTGTTTATTAAACATGGATCGCAATCTACACGCCGCATTTTGGTCCGACTCTCCTTCCCACCTAGAAAGCCGTAACATTCAAGGCTGGACCTCAACATGAAACAGCTTTTGATTATAATATCAATTTTTAACTCAATAATTAACTGTTATTTTGTATTGAACACTGAATGATATATGATATTTGACATATCAAAAGGCTGCAAAGAAAATGTTACCTACTTCCTGGGGTGGCAGGGTAGCCTAGTGGTGAGAGTGTTGGACTAGTAACTAGAAGGTTGCGAGTTCAAACCCCCGAGCTGACAAGGTACAAATCTGTCGTTCTGCCCCTGAACAGGCAGTTAACCTGCTGTTCCCAGGCTGTCATTGAAAATAAGAATTTGTTCTTAACTGACTTGACTGGTTAAATAAAGGTAAAAAAATAAAACGAGAGACAATCAAACCTAGGTCTCCTGCACACCACAATACTGTGTTTTCCCTCTGAGCTGAATCTGAGAACCACTGGCCACATTCCTAAACATGCTGTCTTGCTTCTATTTTACATATAAAACAAATGTCTAGATCTTATCTACATTTCATTGCCTACATAAAGGGCATGTGCACAAAGGTTGTGCTCCAAATTGCACCCTTTTCCTTCATAGTGCACTATGGGCCCTGGTTAAAAGTGGTGCACTATGTAGGGAATAGGGTGCCATTTGAGACATAGACATGTTTACTGACTTTAGTCATTTAATTTCCCCAGGTCGGCACGCTCCAGTGTTTTACCAATAAAATCCTAAAGGTAGAAAAAAGCTTAATTGTATTTGTCTTGGAGACAAAGAGTAAATGTCATTTGTCAATCTGAAATGAGTCAGAGTTAGTGCTTCTATCCTTTTCCAAATCAAGTATTGTTCATTGTGAAACTTGCCTGGTTGTTGTTCATCCTTCCTGAAATTGCACTGGGGCACAAAATAACAAAACATTTCCATATGTGACAAACGCACAGGCACACACACAAGCATTGACGGACAGATGTGGAGATCAGGGGCCCCCAGATAGCATGTGATAGCAAAAAGTGCAGGAACTGCAGGAAATTTGCTTTGAAACTGTGTAGGATAGAATAGCATTATAAAACTGCTAATGTTTCTCTCTGCACCATGGCAAAATGTGTTGAAATGTAGGTAGTTAGCTAACTGATTCGGCTCCACATGTGACCTCAGTCTGGACGCTCAAATCAAATGTGCACATGACCTGCCATTACCGTTACAACCACGGCCAAAATGTTAAGGAACAGTGACAGGAAATGAGCATTGCATCTGTGTGCTACTGCAGAGGCTACATCATTATTGCACAAATCTGATATGGGTCACATGTAAAACTGAGTGTGAACAGTCAGAAAAAAGATTGGATATGGAGAGAAAACAGAACTGGGTTCTTCAGGTGGTTGTGTAATCATAGCCATGTATAATTCAATAAATCAGAGTTTTTATTTAAATTAAGGCTTGACTAAAGTGCTTTTAATCCCAAAATGTCTCCCAATTTTTACCATCATTGTAAAGCCCTAGCTATTTTGTTGCTTTGACAAAGTCAAATATATACTATATAATAATCTAATATGATGTTCCATATGACTGGACAGATACTATATAACATCTAATGTGATGGACCATATGACTGGACAGATACTATATAACATCTAATGTGATGTTCCATATGACTGGACAGATACTATATAACATCTAATGTGATGGATCATATGACTGGACAGATACTATATAACATCTAATGTGATGGACCATATGACTGGACAGATACTATATAACATCCAATGTGATGGATCATATGACTGGACAGATACTATATAACATCTAGTGTGATGGACCATATGACTGGACAGATACTATATAACATCCAATGTGATGGACTATATGACTGGACAGATATTATATAACATCTAATGTGATGGATCATATGACTGGACAGATACTATATAACATCTAGTGTGATGGACCATATGACTCTAATGGATGTTCAGATACTATATAACATCTAATGTGATGGACCATATGACTGGACAGATACTATATAACATCTAATGTGATGGACCATATGACTGGACAGATACTATATAACATCTAATGTGATGTTCCATAAGACTGGACAGATACTATATAACATCTAATGTGATGGACCATATGACTGGACAGATACTATATAACATCTAATGTGATGGACCATATGACTGGACAGATACTATATAACATCTAATGTGATGGACCATATGACTGGACAGATACTATATAACATCTAATGTGATGGACCATATGACTGGACAGATACTATAGATCTATGCAAAAACATCTATAAATTTCATTATAATCAGGCAGTGTGGATTAGTTTGACACATCATCAGCAATGTGCAAAATAAAAAGGCCACTATTTATGAATCGCTCAGTTTATTAAACTCTAGTTAAATAATCACCTTTTAATAACGCACATTGTTCAAGAAAAGTGTCAAATTAAATTATACTGCCAGATTATAATGCATTTTACAGTACTTTTGTACATATTTGACCTACAGTATTTTACACCATGAAGATGTCACTCAGTAAGTCAATAGGATGAAAAGAAAACAGAAAGTCACAGGAGGGTTGAAACATTTATAGTTTTTTAGATGTCAGGTCCCAAACCACAAAGTTACAACATTATGGAATATAACACTGCTTCTGACAACAATACTTTAGAATGAAAAACAAGGCTCCTGCTGCAATCACAGAAGAGTTTCCCTGGCATTGAAATTGTTTTTATTATCTTGTCTTGGCTCTGCTTAGGGTTGAAACATCCTGATAACTTTCCCAAAGTTCCCAGGTTTTCCAGTAATCCAGGTTGGAAGTTTTCCAGAATCAGGAGGGAATACATGGAATACCTGGGAATTCAGTGATAGTTAGTGGAATTTTGCAACCCTAACTCTGCTCGACTGTCTGTTTTCTACCACTCCACATAATGAAAAAATACAAGAATAAATCACTACTTAGTTAGTCTTTCAGAATTCTATTATAAAAGTCTAGGGTTGGAAAGTTATAGGAACTAAGCATAAGCAATACCTACAACAATACTGTATTTGGTTGTACTTTTATATGAACAGCTGCTGTTTTTATAATGTGTACGACAATATAATTCAAACATCATTTAATGTCACCCTGCCATTTTAAAACGAAAGATGGCTACTGTAATATTCATCCAAAAGCACAAACAACCTAAACTAACTGGTTCAAAGTCCCCATTCCAAAGCACAATACCTAATGGTGGTTAATATTTGACCAGCTGTATTGGAAACTGATCTCTTCCACAAGTCTTTTCAAGTCAAAAGTGGCCCCAAACCTTTCCCTTCCTTTTTCTGTTTTGTTGATTTAAAGGCAACGTTCAGTCATTTTCTTGGCAAAGTGCTCCACATCTTACTTAGCCTCTTATAGAAGTTTATTTGGATTGTAAATTGTGTTCATAAGGTGGCATTAAAAATTCACATTCCTGCACACACACCCTGAGAGGACAGGCAGTAGGAAAACAGAGAGAGGGGCAGACTTAGCAGGCTAATGCATACACACTCTGAGAGGAGACGGGGAGGGAGGTGTGTGTGTGTGTGTGTGTGTGTATGAGGAGAGCTGGACAGGAAGTAGGAAAACAGAGAGAGGGGCAGACTTAGCAGGCTACTGCATACACACTCTGAGAGGAAACGGGGAGGGAGGAGTGGGTGTGTGTGTGTGTGTGAGGAGAGCTGTGGGAAAACAGAGAGAGGGGCAGACTGTATGAGGAGACGCTGGACAGGAAGTAGGAAAACAGAGAGAGGGGCAGACTTAGCAGGCTACTGCATACACACTCTGAGAGGAGACGGGGAGGGAGGAGTGGGTGTGTGTGTGTGTGTGTGTGTATGAGGAGAGCTGGACAGGAAGTAGGAAAACAGAGAGAGGGGCAGACTTAGCAGGCTAATGCACGCATGCGCAAGTGAACCCAAGCCACACGCATGCTGCACACTCCAGCACCAATATGTATCACAGAGAGACAGACAGAAAATGAACATGATCAACACACAAGCACACATTCAGGTCGAAGGATTTCACTGAACGTTATTTGTAATTAATTTACGGTGTCATCTGATTGGTGTTTGGCTGTGTGTGCAACATGCAACATGACTCGCCCTCTCTTCCTCATTATACCCTCAGCTTCATTTGGTCTTAAATTTCCACCTCCATTTGTTTGAGTCGTTCAACAACATTAAAGTACCTTACCTTGTTTTGACAAGTGAAAAGAAAAGTCTGTCAGACACTTCAGAGCTAGAAACCTGCTGCGTGAGGCTACTGGAAAAGTCGTGAACATTTCAAAATCATGGGCAAACTGTCTGTCCTTCTTTTTGTTCATTTGTTTTACACCATTGTCAACGCAGGTAAGATGTACTATCCACTTTCTCTCATAACTCATTTAATGGTTTGTTATGTTATAAAAATATCCATAACTGTGTATAATATAACTCCTCTCCAGGTTCAGGATCACATTCTCTGTGGGCACTTGCAACATACATCATCGGAGAGACGCCTTTCCCTGAGTTACGGTTGTGGTGATGTTGGATGATGTTCAAGTGGGTTACTATGACTCCAACATGAAACACTTCATCTACAGGGGTCATAACACTTCAGACAAAATGCATGATAACGAAGCTCAGGACGGAGCTTAAATACTTAGAATGATGTTCAACAACATGCAAGAGAGATCATTTCACCTAAAGCACCACTTCAACCTCACAGAAGGTGTTCAAGTTCAGCAAAGAATGTCTGGCTGTGAGATGTTGGACAATTGTGAACCGGTCATGTTCATGGTGAAGGACACTTTCAATGCCATTTATACAGATCAAATGGTATATTACAACATGACACATTTTATATATGATGCTGGGAAACTACTACGAGGATGGGATGGGATGAGGCAAGCATTTGAAAGAATATTATTTGAGAACGTTCACCTTCCCATTTGCATCAGAACACTGAAGACAATCCTGAAGAGAGAGAAGAACGTTGTGATGCGTAAAGTTCCTCCCAGACTCAGGTTGATAAAGAAAGAGGTTTCTGGAGGGTTCCAGGTGAGCTGCCTGGCGTTTGGTTTCTACCCCCGCCACATCATCATGACCCTGCTGAGAGACGGCCAGCCAGTGGCAGAACAGGAGCTGACAGGGGGAGGTGCTGCCTCGTGGAGATGGGAACTACCAGCTGAGGAAGAGTCTGGAGGTCAGTACTGAGGAGCTAAAGAAGAGACACAACTACACCTGTACTGCCTCTCACCTCAGTCTGGACAACAAGCTGGATGTCAGTTGGGAGTCTGGGGCAGAGAGAGTTCACCTATCCACCCTCTCAGTTCTACTGGTGATGCTGCTGGTTGTTATTCTATTGGGCATTTTCATTTGCGTTAGGAGGTGGAGATACACTGATTGTGAGACCTAATAAATTGTTGGGACACTGATGCAACTTTGTCAATTCAGCTCAATTCACAATGAAAATATGACTGCCAGAGCACCTATGAGTGAAGACACAAAATGTGTGAATGATTCTGTCATGGTCATTTGATCTTCCCTTCCCCTCAACAAAGGACTGTAAAGGATCAGTTTGGGGAGACTGTTGACAAGAACAAATATCTGGGTATTATTAGTACAGATCTGCATTCATATATTTTATAGGCTGGTTTGGCATCCTGCTCATTAACAAAGGTAATATTTGTATTATTTCTGTTATGTAATCTGTTGTTTTTAATCATAACTATTCATTCATTTCACAATGCACTTTATATCTGCAGTCAGTGCCATGAAAAAGTCCTTTAGTGTTACTTTTCCCCAGTCAAATATTCAGGCTTATATTTCCACTTCAAGGCTGGACCTCAACATAGAAAACAATGTGTTTGATTATAATATCTAGTTCAACTATTATTTTATGATGAACACTGAATGGTATATCAAAAGGCTGAAAAGCCAACGTCTCCATTACACATTTTAAATTAGTATCCTTCCATGTTACCTGCTTCCTACTGAGACCAGCTAGGTTAGAACCTAGGTCTCCTGCACACCACGACACTGTGTAGACCTCTGAGCTGAATCCCACAACCCCTGACAACATTAGATTTCCTAAACCTGCTTGGTGCATTTTTCCATGTAAAAGCCATAAACATAACTTACCTACATTTCATTACCAATGTAAAGGGCAGGTGCTCAGTGTATATGTTCCAAACAGCACCCTATTCCCTACATAGTGCACTAGGGGCCCTGGTCAAAAGTAGTGCCCTATATAGACAATAGGGTGCCATTTGAGATACAGCTATAATCACTGGCTTTAGTCAATTAAGTTCCCCAGTTGTATTTGTCTCGGAGACGGATGCCTCATAAAGAGTCACTTTCATTTGTCAATCTGGAATGAATCAACAGTTTGTGCTGCTTGAGAGCAGAGATTAATACAACACAAATACTGTATTTGCTCTCAGAAAACACACACACACACGCACACACACACACACACACACACACACACACACACACACACACACACACACACACACACACACACACACACACACACACACACACACACACACACACACACACACACACACACACACACAGGGCTGCTCTGTCATTTTATATCTCACATCATGGTTTGGGCCTGCTTTTCTTCAGCAGGGACAGGGAAGATGGTTAAAATTGACGGGAAGATGGATGGAGCCAAATACAGGACCATTCTGGAAGAAAACCTGATGGAGTCTGCAAAAGACCTGAGACTGGGACGGAGATTTGTCTTCCAACAAGACAATGATCCAAAACATAAAGCAAAATCTACAATGGAATGGTTCAAAAATAAACATATCCAGGTGTTAGAATGGCCAAGTCAAAGTCCAGACCTGAATCCAATCGAGAATCTGTGGAAAGAACTGAAAACTGCTGTTCACAAATGCTCTCCATCCAACCTCACTGAGCTCGAGCTGTTTTGCAAGGAGGAATGGGAAAGAATTTCAGTCTCTCGATGTGCAAAACTGATAGAGACATACCCCAAGCGACTTACAGCTGTAATCGCAGCAAAAGGTGGCGCTACAAAGTATTAACCCAAGGGGGCTGAATAATTTTGCACGCCCAATTTTTCAGTTTTTGATTTGTTAAAAAAGTTTGAAATATCCAATAAATGTCGTTCCACTTCATGATTGTGTCCCACTTGTTGTTGATTCTTCACAAAAAAAATACCGTTTTATATCTTTATGTTTGAAGCCTGAAATGTGGCAAAAGGTCGCAAAGTTCAAGGGGGCCGGATACTTTCGCAAGGCACTGTATAACCAATATACCACGGCTATGGACTGCTCTTAGTTGCGACGCAATGAGGAGTGCCTGGATACAGTCTGGATACAGCCCTTAGCCGTATTATAAACTGCTTACCAAAGTAATTAGAGCAGTAAAAATAAATGTTTTGTCATACATGTGGTATACGGTCTGATATACCATGGCTGTCAGTCAATCAGCATTCAGGGCTCGAACCACCCAGTTTATAATAATGAATCAAGTCTTCTTAATTATCTGGCATTTCTAACCAGATCCTGCCTCGGCAGTTCTGTCATTCTGAGTGTAACAAAACAGTGGATCTCCTGTTCTACCAGACGATGCCATTGATTTACACTGTCGCAGAAGGCTACAGAGACTAGTGTAGGGAAGGAAACTCCAAATATGGTAGTCTCTAGGGGACACAGTGGCACAGTCACACACACAAGCAGAGACTGATGTATGCACACAAGCATTTATAATGAGACAATCAAGACACCAAGCTAAATCCAAGGGCAGTAGACATGTTACAGAATAAGTCATCTGGGCAGCCCCTTGAACAGACTAGAGTTTCCAGATGAAGCTGGGTGAAGTCATTTCCAGGCTGACACCAAATCGAAGCGCCCTCTCTTCCTCATTCCACCCTGTTACAGACGCACTGAAGCTTGATGTGCAATTAAACTGAATGTCTTTACTTTAGATCCCCATATTAACTCATACAAACTTGTGTGATCGTCACACATCCAGGGGTCGTACTGATCTCCCCAAACTCCAACCAACCCCAAACAACCAACAACAAACAACCATAAACAGGTACCTTAAAGAACCACAAACATCCCCAAACATGTATCTCAAACAACCAAACTAGCTACTAGCTAAGCCCTGGACCAGAGCTAGTTAGTACGACCAAAGCAAGAACAGAGTTAATGTGGACAAAGCTAGCTAGCCATTAGCTACACCCTGGACCAGAGCTACTTAGTGTGGACCAGAGCTATACCAGAGCTGGTGTGGACCAGAGCTAGCTACTATCTATGCCCTGGACCAGAGCTAGTGACATACAGATTATAGCTCTGGTCCAGGGTGTTAGAGCACTGCATGTGCACATACCAACTGAGACATAAAAAATACCATCTGAAACGCATAGCGCACGCACTTTGAGGTTCGCAGACCAGGTGGCCTCAGCACACATAATCTTCAACTGGATGCTTTTCAATGTTTGGGGTTGTTTGGGGTACATGTTTCTGGTTGTTTCTGGTTGTTTGGTGTACCGTGTTGTCATTGTTTGGGGTTGTTTGGGGTACGTTTGTGGTTGTTTGGAGTTGTTTGGTGTACCTTGTTGTCATTGTTTGGGGTACATGTTTGTGGTTCTTTGGAGTTGTTTGGTGTACCTTGTTGTCATTGTTTGGGGTTGTTTGGGGTACATGTTTCTGGTTGTTTCTGGTTGTTTGGTGTACCTTGTTGTCATTGTTTGGGGTACATGTTTGTGGTTGTTTGGAGTTGTTTGGTGTACCTTGTTGTCATTGTTTGGGGTACATGTTTGTGGTTGTTTGGAGTTGTTTGGTGTACCTTGTTGTCATTGTTTGGGGTTGTTTGGGGTACATGTGTCACACCTTGACCATAGTTTACTTTGTATGTTTCTATGTTTTGGTTGGTCAGGGTGTGATCTGAGTGGCATTCGATGTTGGATGTCTTGTTTGTCTATTTCTATGTCTGGCCTGATATGGTTCTCAATCAGAGGCAGGTGTTAGTCATTGTCTCTGACTGGGAACCATATTTAGGTAGCCTGGGTTTCACTGTGTGTTTGTGGGTGATTGTTCCTGTCTCTGTGTTTTGCACCAGATAGGACTGTTTTAGGTTTTCACACGTTTGTTGTTTTGTTAGTTTATTGTGTATAGTTTCTTTATTAAAGTAAAATGAATAACAACCACGCTGCATTTTGGTCCGCTCCTCCTTCTACAGACGAAAGCCATGACAGAATCACCCACCACAACAGGACCAAGCAGCGTGGTAACGGGCAACAGCAAAAGCAGCAGCAGGAGAAGGAACAGAGGCAACACAACAGCGAGGTCAGGATTTCGGGACATGGGAGCAGAATCTGGACTACACAACTTGGGAGGAGATAGACAGGTGGCCGGTCGACCCAGGGAGAGTGCCGGAGCCCGCCTGGGATTCGATGGAGCAGTGTGCGGAAGGTTATAGAAGAATGGAGTTGGAGAAGCAAGCACGGCGACGCGGATGGAAGCCTGAGAGTCAGCCCCAAAAATTTCTTGGGGATGGGGCTCACAGGGAGTATGGCGACGCTAGGTAGGAGACCTACGCCAACTTCCTGTGGTAACCAGGAGGCTAGAGAGACCGGGCATGCACCGTGTTATGCTGTGGTGCGCACGGTGTCTCCAGTGCTGGTGCATAGCCCGGTGCCGTATATTCCAGCTCCGCGTATTGGCCGGGCTAGATTGAGCGTCGAGCCAAATGCCTTGAAGCCGGCTCTACGCATCTGGTCCCCCGTGCGTCTCCTTGGGCCGGCTTACATGGCACCAGCCTTGCGCACAGTGTCCCCGGTTCGCCTGCATAGCCCAGTGCGGGCTATTCCACCTTGCCGCACTGGCAGAGCGACCGGGAGTATTCAACCAGGTAAGGTTGGGCAGGCTCGGTGCTCAAGAGCTCCAGTGCGCCTGCACGGTCCGGTCTACCCAGTACCACCTCCACACACCAGCCCTCCGGTGGCAGCTCCCCGCACCAGGCTTCCTGTGTGTGTCCTCGGCCCAGTACCACCAGTGCCAGCACCACGCATCAGGCCTACAGTGCGCCTCGCCTCTCCTGCGCTGCCGGAGTCTCCCGCCTGTTCAGCGCAGCCAGAGCCTTCCTCCTCTCCTGCGCTGCTGGAGTCTCCCGCCTGTTTAGCGCTGCCAGAGCCTTCCGCCTCTACAGCGTTGCCGGAGTCTCCTGCCTGTTTAGCGCAGCCAGAGCTGGCAGTCTGCATGGAGCAGCCAGAGCTGGCAGACTGCATGGAGCAGCCAGAGCTGCCAGCCTGCATGGAGCAGCCAGAGCTGCCAGTCTGCATGGAGCAGCCAGAGTGCTAGTCTGCATGGAGCAGCCAGAGCTGTCAGTCTGCATGGAGCTGCCAGTCTGCATGGAGCAGCCAGAGCTGTCAGTCTTCATGGAACAGCCAGAGCTGCCAGTCTGCATGGAGCTGCCAGTCTGCAAGGAGCTGCCAGTCTGCAAGGAGCTGCCAGTCTGCAAGGAGCTGCCAGAGCTGCCAGTCTGCATGGAGCAGCCAGAGTTGCCAGTCTGCAAGAAGCCGCCAGAGCTGTCAGTCTGCAAGAAGCCGCCAGAGCTGTCAGTCTGCAAGAAGCCGCCAGAGCTGTCAGTCTGCAAGAAGCCGCCAGAGCTGTCATGCTGCAAGAAGCCGCCAGAGCTGTCAGTCTGCAAGAAGCCGCCAGAGCTGTCAGAGCCGCCAGTCAGCATGGAGCATCCAGAGCCGCCAGTCAGCATGGAGCATCCAGAGCCGCCAGTCAGCATGGAGCATCCAGAGCCGCCAGTCAGCATGGAGCAGCCAGAGCCGCCAGTCAGCATGGAGCAGCCCGAGCCGCCAGTCAGCATGGAGCAGGCCGAGCCGCCAGTCAGCATGGAGCAGCCAGAGCCGCCAGTCAGCATGGAGCAGCCAGAGCCACCAGTCAGCATGGAGCAGCCAGAGCTGTCAGTCTGCCAGGATCCGCCAGTCAGCCAGACTCTTCCAGATCTGCCAGTCAACCGGATTCTTCCAGATCTGCCAGTCAACCGGATTCTTCCAGATCTGCCAGTCAACCAGACTCTTCCAGATCTGCCAGTCAGCCAGACTCTTCCAGATCTGCCAGTCAGCCAGACTCTTCCAGATCCGCCAGTCAGCCAGACTCTTCCAGATCCGCCAGTCAGCCAGACTCTTCCAGATCCGCCAGTCAGCCAGGATCTGCCGGAACCGTCAGTCAGCCAGACTCTTCCAGGTCAGCCAGGATCTGCCAGAGCCTTTCTCCTCTCCTGTGCTGCCGGGGTCTTGCGCCTGTCCGGCCCTGCTGCCGGAGTCTCCCTCCTGTCCGGCGCTGCTGCCGGAGTCTCCCGCCTGTCCGGCGCTGCTGCCGGAGTCTCCCGCCTGTCCGGCGCTGCTGCTGGAGTCTCCCGCCTGTCCGGCGCTGCTGCTGGAGTCTCCCGCCTGTCCGACGCTGCTGCCGGAGTCTGAAGAGCCCTCTGTCCCGAGCTGCCCCTCTGTCCCGAGCTGCCCCTCTGTCCCAAGCTGCCCCTCTGTCCCATGTTATTTAGTAGGGTTGCCGTGGCTAGGAGGTCACGGAAGCGGACAAGGTGGGGGAAGACTACGGTGAAGTGGGGGCCACGTCCAGCACCAGAGCCGCCACCGCGGATAGATGCCCACCCAGACCCTCCCCGATAGGTTCAGGTTTTGCGGCCTGTCTCTGTGTTTTGCACCAGATAGGACTGTTTTAGGTTTTTGCACGTTTGTTGTTTTGTTAGTTTATTCGTGTACAGTTTCTTTATTAAAGTAAAATGAATAACAACCACGCTGTATTTTGGTCCGCTCCTCCTTCTACAGACGAAAGCCGTGACAACATGTTTGTGGTTGTTTGGAGTTGTTTGGTGTACCTTGTTGTCATTGTTTGGGGTTGTTTGGGGTACATGTTTGTGGATGTTTCTGGTTGTTTGGAGTTGTTGGAGTTGTTTTTATCACAAAAAAGGCATATGTCCTCTAAGTCCATGAATATAGACAAGTTATTACAAGGGTATATTTTGTGAAAGATTTTAAAGTGCATTTCTTATACTTTATTTGATATTCAAAATTTGTGAGGGAGCAACCATTTCTTCCATTCAATTTCAGTAATATGTGCGTTCTAGAAAACCCTTCAGAGAGATCTCTTTCTTGGACTGAAGACGTTCCCTTAGAATGTATTGTTACATTTCTTATCCAGCAGGGGGCAGCCTTCTAACATAAACTGTGCATCTACAGTATCTTGACATGCTCTCCAAAACACAAATGCAATGTCATTGATTGAGTAAGTCCTGAAGGTATTGCTTTTCTTAAAGAATACAATTCTTTATAATATATTGGTAAGTTATATGTTTCTAAGATCTTTCTATAAGAGAGTATATTCCTTTCTTAATCAAATAAATAAAGAACAAATATAATATTTATATCAAATTAGTCAGGGAAGAATAAAGACATGTTTTTAACAAAAATATCTTTGTTGTTCCACAGAAGTGTTTTGTGTGGGGAGAAGTTGTGGACATAGTTTCAAGGCTAAAAGGGCATGTTGGAGAAATTTTGACAGTTTGATGGGTCATTTTGCTGGAGAATAGTTTCACCAACCCAATTTCTTAAAAATAAGACGAGGATTGAAGTACCGTATAGATTCAGAGCTAAGCATACATATATTTTATTATCCAGTTTACTTCAAAAGGTATTGTTGATATCAATAAATCTAGTACTTCAAGCCCATCAAGCCCATCATCAGCGCTTTGGTTTGACATTACAGATTTCTTAAGTTTGGGTTTATTTTTCCATATAAAGTCTAGGAAGGTTTTGTTGAAAAAGCCCTTCCAATAATAGAGAGGTCACACTGTAATAGAGAGGTCACACTGTAATAGAGAGGTCACACTGTAATAGAGAGGTCACCCTGTAATAGAGAGGTCACACTGTAATAGAGAGGTCACACTATAATAGAGAGGTCACACTGTAATAGAGAGGTCACCCTGTAATAGAGAGGTCACACTGTAATAGAGAGGTCACACTGTAATAGAGAGGTCACCCTGTAATAGAGAGGTCACACTGTAATAGAGAGGTCACACTGTAATAGAGAGGTCACCCTGTAATAGAGAGGTCACCCTGTAATAGAGAGGTCACACTGTAATAGAGAGGCCACCCTGTAATAGAGAGGTCACACTGTAATAGAGAGGTCACACTGTAATAGAGAGGTCACCCTGTAATAGAGAGGTCACACTGTAATAGAGAGGTCACACTGTAATAGAGAGGTCACCCTGTAATAGAGAGGTCACACTGTAATAGAGAGGTCACACTGTAATAGAGGGGTCACACTGTAATAGAGAGGTCACACTGTAATAGAGAGGTCACACTGTAATAGAGAGGTCACCCTGTAATAGAGAGGTCACACTGTAACAGAGAGGTCACCCTGTAATAGAGAGGTCACACTGTAATAGAGAGGACACACTGTAATAGAGAGGTCACCCTGTAATAGAGAGGTCACACTGTAATAGAGAGGTCACACTGTAATAGAGAGGTCACCCTGTAATAGAGAGGTCACACTGTAATAGAGAGGTCACCCTGTAATAGAGAGGTCACACTGTAATAGAGAGGTCACCCTGTAATAGAGAGGTCACCCTGTAATAGAGAGGTCACCCTGTAATAGAGAGGTCACACTGTAATAGAGAGGTCACCCTGTAATAGAGAGGTCACACTGTAATAGAGAGGTCACACTGTAATAGAGAGGTCACACTGTAATAGAGAGGTCACCCTGTAATAGAGAGGTCACACTGTAATAGAGAGGTCACCCTGTAATAGAGAGGTCACCCTGTAATAGAGAGGTCACACTGTAATAGAGAGGTCACCCTGTAATAGAGAGGTCACACTGTAATAGAGAGGTCACCCTGGAGCCAGTTATTACAGATGGATTTTTCATCTCTGAGAGAAATGTAGATGTTGACAGACAAAATGGTTTTTCACCATGTGCACCCGTACATATTTCACATTATCTTTCACTGGAATATTCTCAACAGATTGGTCATTTGAGATACACAGGGACAATATTTCACATTTATTTAAATTAAGTTCCAGACCAGAAGCAGAAGAGAATGATTTGATAATATTAAGTGCAATAGTAACTTGATCCTTGTCTTTTAGAAACAGAGTTGTATCATCTGCTAACTGAGATATATACAGTGCCTTGCGAAAGTATTCGGCCCCCTTGAACTTTGCGACCTTTTGCCACATTTCAGGCTTCAAACATAAAGATATAAAACTGTATTTTTTTGTGAAGAATCAACAACAAGTGGGACACAATCATGAAGTGGAACGACATTTATTGGATATTTCAAACTTTTTTAACAAATCAAAAACTGAAAAATTGGGCGTGCAAAATTATTCAGCCCCCTTAAGTTAATACTTTGTAGCGCCACCTTTTGCTGCGATTACAGCTGTAAGTCGCTTGGGGTATGTCTCTATCAGTTTTGCACATCGAGAGACTGACATTTTTTCCCATTCCTCCTTGCAAAACAGCTCGAGCTCAGTGAGGTTGGATGGAGAGCATTTGTGAACAGCAGTTTTCAGTTCTTTCCACAGATTCTCGATTGGATTCAGGTCTGGACTTTGACTTGGCCATTCTAACACCTGTAACTCTGTGTTGTTGTATGTGTCGAACTGCTTTGCGTTTATCTTGGCCAGGTCGCAATTGTAAATGAGAATTTGTTCTCAACTTGCCTACCTGGTTAAATAAAGGTGAAATTAAAAAAATGTTTAAAAATTGTTATGTAATCTAGAAATCTCACATTAGCTGGTTGAACTGACAAAATGTCATAACTTAATCTATTCTACAGGTACATTTTTGGGGGTCTCATGTCTCTTTATTCTCATAATAGCCTGGAGGCGATGGAGCTTCTTATCTGTCATGTTTGGAGTTGTTTTACGCTGTTATGTGGAGAATATAAACATTTAAAAACTTTAAAGAGCAACTGTCCATAAAAAACAACTTCTCATTTAGAAAGCAGTCTACAAACATTTATTGTACTGTCAAAATTGAATACAAAGTTTAAATAGGATCATTTTGGTCATAAAGTCTCGTCCAAAACTGTGTTCTGTGAGACTTGTGCTTGTGACTGCATCACAACATAAATGAAGGTTGGGTTTATTTCAATCCTGCCCACAGCTGGCTGCACACAAGTACATTTAGGTTGACTTTGGATATCCCTATGGGGCTAGTTAAGGACCATCGGTATATTACACAATATACATGGGACAATATGTTCATATTACAATAGTGGCAAATTTCAATTACTTAACCTCAAACCAACTATAAATTGTCGAAATGCAAAAACAAATATTGAAAGCAGTTAATGAGAGAACTAAAGGTATGCAACATGAAAATATGATCTCATTTACATTGTGTAATTTACTGACGGTCATTAACTAGCCCTGGAGATAGGCTATCCAAAGTCAGGTGGCACACCAGCCGGATGAATCTAACTGGCAAAATCATTTGTCTAACTCTTCCCACATCAAACCACACCCTGAAATCAACTCATGGTTGAATTCAGTGATGGTCACTAATGAACAAAACCTAAAACAGTCACACAAGGCCAAATCAGTCACACTTTAAAACAAACTAATGGCATGTTGCTACTCTACCTTGTTGCTACTCTACCTTGTTGCTACTCTACCTTGTTGCTACTCTACATTGTTGCTACTCTACCTTGTTGCTACTCTACCTTGTTGCTACTCTACCTTGTTGCTACTCTACATTGTTGCTACTCTACCTTGTTGCTACTCTACCTTGTTGCTACTCTACCTTGTTGCTACTCTACATTGTTGCTACTCTACCTTGTTGCTACTCTACCTTGTTGCTACTCTACATTGTTGCTACTCTACCTTGTTGCTACTCTACCTTGCTACTTCTCAGTTGAGCCAAGGAGGAGAACGTGACAGAGAAGGCAGATGGACAGAGAACAGAGGTGGGATGAGAACGCAGTAGACTGTATCACTTCAAGATGCTCTACGGAGAGAACAGAGGTGGGATGAGAACACAGTAGACTGCATCACTTCAAGATGCTCTACGGAGAGAACAGAGGTGGGATGAGAACACAGTAGACTGTATCACTTCAAGGTGCTCTACAGAGAGAACAGAGGTGGGATGAGAACACAGTAGACTGTATCACTTCAAGATGCTCTACGGAGAGAACAGAGGTGGGATGAGAACACAGTAGACTGTATCACTTCAAGATGCTCTACAGAGAGAACAGAGGTGGGATGAGAACACAGTACACTGTATCACTTCAAGGTGCTCTACGGAGAGAACAGAGGTGGGATGAGAACACAGTAGACTGCATCACTTCAAGATGCTCTACAGAGAGAACAGAGGTGGGATGAGAACACAGTACACTGTATCACTTCAAGGTGCTCTACAGAGAGAACAGGGGTGGGATGAGAACACAGTACACTGTATCACTTCAAGGTGCTCTACAGAGAGAACAGAGGTGGGATGAGAACACAGTACACTGTATCACTTCAAGGTGCTCTACAGAGAGAACAGAGGTGGGATGAGAACACAGTAGACTGTATCACTTCAAGCTGCTCTACGGGGAGAACAGAGGTGGGATGAGAACACAGTAGACTGTATCACTTCAAGAGAACAGAGGTGGGAAAGAGAGAAAGAGAGAAAGAAAAAAGAAAAAGAAGGAGAAAGAGAGAGATTGAGAGAGAGAGAGAGAGAGAGAGAGAGAGAGAGAGAGAGAGAGAGAGAGAGAGAGAGAGATTATACAGGAGGAGAACTGCAGGTTAGGACAACACCGGATGAACACCAGAGGGCGTAGTGGGAGCAGATGTAACATATGGGGATGAGGTTGGTAGATTGGGTGGGCTATTTACAGATGGGCTATGTGGGCTATGCGATCGGTTAGCTGCTCAGATTGCTGATGTTTAAAGTTAGTGAGGGAAATATAAGTCTCCAGCTTCAGCGATTTTTGCAACAATCTCAGTTATGATCAAACAATATGACTGCTACATTGAAGGAGTGAAAACCTCACTGGTGATTGACACTGGAGCAAAGCCACTTAAGACTTATTCTTCTCACATGTGCCACTGCAGAGACCAGCAGTATCCCTCTTGCCATCATCTTATTCTGCATAGACAAAATATGATGTGTCTATGAGTTGTGAGTCTCCTTACTATCTCTGTCTAGCATCTGCGCAGTACTAAAATGCCCAAAATTATTTTTGAGGCTTGGGCTTGGAGCATTTAATATCCACAGCTTATTTGTAGGACTCATTCAAAACTGTCCATGAATGGCTGCAAAAATACATAGCCTCATATAATTCATTTTCAGAGACAAAAGTAGTCATATCAGATTTCAAATCTGTGATTACACTGGCAAAATCAAGAAGTGGAATAATAAAATAAGTGTGGGGAATAGCAGTAGTGTTCTTGCTGACAAGCACACTAATTACCCTGTATGTCATGCCTTTGTTAAGAATGAGAACTGTTCAACTGATCAGACCAAATAAAGTAAATGGATAATAAAATCTCCTGAAGACAAGATTACACGAATCTTCCTCTACACCCTAACCAAATCATTCTTATATTCATTGTTCCGTCTCTAGAATCAAATTTACACTTTTGGGTTCACAATCCGTTGGACAAAATTATTTTCATAGTTCCATACCAGGTCACCCAACCAAACATCCCTGCTAAAACATACTGTAGGTCTGTCTGCAGCATTTTCGTTGTCACAGCCTTAAAGCCAATCTCCAAACCAGGAGACGCATTTAACTGTGGATTATATTGACTTTGGTACATGCTGTCAAAAGGCTGCATTCTGCAATAGGGGCGGGAGTAACAGCAACGTCATTTAGTTTACATTGTACATAAAACAGCGCTACTGTGCTGCTCTTTCTACAGTTTTATAAACTCAGCGGAGAACGTTCTCTCTCTCTCCATTCAGTTCCCCTCTTATCTTGATCACTTACATAACTAGACCAATCATATGCTTCAATGTGCTGCGGTTCACAGTGCTGTGGCAAGGTACAGTTTAGATCTCCAGGGACAGGTAGGAACGGTTGGAGATGGTGGCGGCAAGATACATTTTACAAACTCACTTGTTGTGCAATTAAACTGAACGTCTTTACTTCAGATCCACATGTTAGCAACTCGTACAAACTTATGTAAACCTCACACATCTGTACACACACGGCACAAGATACAGTACATTCTTAATAAAGACATCCTCCAACAATTTTAGAGTTGAGAATTGAAATCCCAAGTATAAGTACAGTAAAGTACACACACTAAAGGGGAAGAAATGGTGTTTTTTGACACATCTGCAAACTTCAAGGAGTTGGACTGATGGGAAGTTGTGATGTCATCAGCGTCCCCCCGAGCTTGAGGAACAATAGAGGCGCATTAGAGAATAAAAGAGAAAAGGCCCACCCCCCACTTGTGTTATGTCATAACTTACCTTGATCTATTATTGTACCTTTTGTTAAGTAAATCAGGTGTTAAATAAGGTGAAAAGTAGACTGGAGTGACACTTTAAAGCGACAACATTCAATACTCCACTGAGCATCGGGCTCGTAGAGATAAGTGACTTTGCATTGGGCTGATTACTGCACCTTGTCATCAATGACCTCAAATACTGATCTGCACCATTGTGCATTTGCACTATGCACACCTCAACATAACACTGTATATGCACTGCTGATATTTGCCATGGCAACAACACTCCCTCTGCTTGTACAGTCCTCATTCCATTCTCAGTGCATATCGGTTTGAAGTCCCTCCTCCACTTGTTTGACCTGTACTTGTTTGACTCGTTCAACAACTTTAAAGTACCTTACCTTATTTTGCTAAGCGAAAGGAAAAGTCTGTCAGACCCACTTGAGAGCTAGAAACCTGCTGCGTGAGGCTATTGGAAAATAGTGAACACTCAAATGGGCAAACTGTCTGTCTTGTTTTTTATTTCGTTTTACACCATTGGCAACGCAGGTAGATTTGACTACTTACTTACTATCAAACTCATTTAATGGTTTGTTATGTTATAAAATGTAAAATGTCCATAACTGTATAATATAACTCCTCTCCAGGTCCAGGATCACATTCTCTGTGGGCACTTGCAACATACATCATCGGAGAGATGCCTTTCCCTGAGTTTACGGTTGTGGTTATGTTGGATGATGTTCAAGTGGGTTACTATGACTCCAACATGAAACACTTCATCTACAGGGGTCATAACACCTCAGACAAAATACATGATGACGAAGCTCAGGACGGAGCTTATGTATTCGGAATTATATACCAGAGCATGAAGGAGAGATCCTTTCACCTAAAGCACCACTTGAATCTCACGGAAGGTGTTCAAGTTCAGCAAAGAATGTCTGGCTGTGAGATGTTGGACAATGGTGAACCAGCCCTGATCATGTTTAAGGAGACTTTTAATGGCATTTTTGTAGATCATGCGATATATAACAGCATGACACATTTTACATACGATTCTGGGACACTACTACTAGGATATTATGGGATAAGGCAAGCATATGAAAAAGCACTATTTGAGAACGTTTTACTTCCCATTTGCATCAAATCACTGAAGAGATTCCTGAAGAGAGAGAAGAACGTTGTGATGCGTAAAGTTCCTCCCAGACTCAGGTTGATAAAGAAAGAGGTTTCTGGAGGGTTCCAGGTGAGCTGCTTGGCGTTTGGTTTCTACCCCCGCCACATCAACATGACCCTGCTGAGAGACGGCCAGCCAGTGGCAGAACAGGAGCTGACAGGGGGGGAGGTGCTGCCTAGTGGAGACGGGAACTACCAGCTGAGGAAGAGTCTGGAGGTCAGTACTGAGGAGCTAAAGAAGAGACACAACTACACCTGTACTGCCTCTCACCTCAGTCTGGACAACAAGCTGGATGTCAGTTGGGAGTCTGGGGCAGAGAGAGTTCACCTATCCACCCTCTCAGTTCTACTGGTGATGCTGCTGGTTGTTATTCTATTGGGCATTTTCATTTGTGTCAAAAGGAGGTGGAGATGCACTGCCTCCCATCTGAAACTTGTCAACATTGATGCAAAAGCGTGAGAGTAAATGAACCTTTCTTCCGATTCTGAGACCTAATAAAATGTTGGGACACTGATGTAGCTTTGTCAGTTCAGCTCAATTCACAATCAAAATATGACTGCCAGTGCACCTATGAGGGCAAGTGTGAATTATTCTGCTATTGTCAGTCAGTCTTCCCTTCCCTTCAACAAAGGATCAGTTTGGGGAGACTGTTGACAAAAACAAATATTGGGGCATGAAGGTAATATGGTAGTTAAATCATTATGTAATTTGTAATTTATACTCATGACTATTCATTAATTGTACAAGTGTATCTGTGCTGTATCAGCTGATATCCAGTATCTTACCCAGAAGGAGAATCATGTGATCATGTGTATGAGGTCTGTTTATTATTGGAAAGACTTTACAGTGTCTCTGTTTTGTATTGTATGTTGTGTATGTTCATCATTACTGCACAATAATACATTTATTAAAGACAATAACATGTTGAATAATTTATTACTGCATTGATTCATGTTAACTATGTCATTAATTCATGTTAATTATATACCTTAACTTCTCTCAGTAACTTGTTTATCACTGTGGAAGGAAGAAATCTGACACTCTATTTCACTCCAGTTTAAGACTGTCATGAGGATTAATCTAAGGTGAATGTTGTATAGATCATTAACAATGAAACTGTTTTATGTTAGGGAGAGGTTACATTTATCCACCCTCTCAGCTCTACTGGTGATGCTGCTGGTTGTTATGCTATTTGGCATTTTCATTTGTGTCAAAAGGAGGTGGAGATGCACTGCCTCGTAGACATTGTCACAACTTGCCAACTTTGATGCAAAAGTGTCAGAAGAAATTAACAAGTCTTCAGATTCTCAGACCAATAAAATGACTGCCCACACTATTATTATTATTATTGTTATTGCAGTATTACAGATGAAGGATCTTAATTTGAGCCAGTTTGCTACAGCAGGAAAACAATGCTGCAGCAACAGCAAATGATAATTATTATGTGGATTCCTTTTGAAGGGGTTGATACAGTTTTCGTCAAGGAAGTCTGAAATTTCAAAGCAGAAAATACAACTTTCAGAATACTTTTTAACCTCAAACCTTCACCTGAAACAGGGTGATCAAATGAAGATCCTACATCTGTATTGCTGACACAAAATGTGCAAAAGATTTTGTTATTGTCGGTCGATTTCCCTGCCCCTCAACAAATTACTATAAAGGTTCAGTTTGTGGAGACTGTTGACAACTATAAATATCTGGGCATTCGTCCAAATCTGCATTTATATAAATTCAGCAAAAAAATAAACGTCCTCTCACTGTCAACTGCGTTTCTTTTCAGCAAACTTAACATGCGTACATTATTGTATGAACATAAGATTCAACAACTGAGACATAAACTGAACAAGTTCCACAGACATGTGACCAACAGAAATGGAATAAAATGTCCCTGAACAAAGGGGGGTCAAAATCAAAAGTAACAGTCAGTATCTGGTGTGGCCACCAGCTGCATTAAATACTGCAGTGCATCTCCTCCTCATGGACTGCACCAGATTTGCCAGTTCTTGCTGGGAGATGTTACCCCACTCTTCCACCAAGGCAACTGCAAGTTCCCGGACGTTTCTTGGGGAATGGCCCTGGCTCTCACCCTCTGATCCAACAGGTCCCAGACGTGCTCAATGGGATTGAGATCTGGGCTCTTCGCTGGCCATGGCAGAACACTGACATTCCTGTCTTGCAGGATATCATGCACAGAACGAGCAGTATGGCTGGTGGCATTGTCATGCTGGAGGGTCATGTCAGGATGAGCCTACAGGAAGGGTACCACATGAAGGAGGAGGATGTCTTCCCTGTAACGCACAGTGTTGAGATTGCCTGCAATGACAACAAGCTCAGTCCGATGATGCTGTGATACACCGCCCCAGACCATGACGGACCCTCCACCTCCAAATCAATCCCGCTCCAGAGTACAGGCCTCGTCGTAACGCTCATTCCTTCGATGATAAACGCAAATCCGACCATCACCCCTGGTGAGACAAAACCGCGTCTAGTCAGTGTAGAGCACTTTCTGCCAGTCCTGTCTGGTCCAGCGACGGTGGGATTGTGCCCATAGGCAACGTTGTTGCCAGTGATGTCTGGTGAGGACCTGCCTTACAACAGGCCTACAAGCCTCCAGTCCAGCCTATCTCAGCCTATTGCGACAGTCTGAGAACTGATGGAGGGATTGTGCGTTCCTGGTGTAACTCGGGCAGTTGTTTTTGCCATCCTGTACCTGTCCCGCAGGTGTGGTGTTCTGATGTACCGATCCTGTGCAGGTGTTGTTACACGTGTGCCACTGCGAGGACGATCAGCTGTCCATCCTGTCTCGCTGTAGCGCTGTCTTTGGCGTCTCACAGTACGGACATTGCAATTTATTGCCCTGGCCACATCTGCAGTCCTCATGCCTCCTTGCAACATGCCTAAGGCACATTCACTCAGAGGAGCAGGGATCCTGGGTATCTTTCTTTTGGTGTTTTTCAGAGTCAGTAGAAAGGCCTCCTAAGCGTCCTAAGTTCATAACTGTGATCTTAATTGCCTACTGTCTGTAAGCTGTTAGTGTCTTAACGACCGTTCCACAGGTACTTGTTCATTAATTGTTTATGGTACATTGAACAAGCATGGGAAACAGTGTTTAAACCCTTTACAATGAAGATCTGTGTAGTTATTTGGATTTTACGAATTATCTTTGAAAGACAGGGTCCTGAAAAAGGGACGATTCTTTTTTTGCAGAGTATATTATACATGCTGGTTTGGCATCCTGAGCATTAACAAAGGTAATCTGATAGTTATATGTGTTATGCATTCTATAATTTCTAATCATGACTATTCATTAATTTCACAATGTACTCTATATCTGTGCTCTATTAGGTGAGAGCCCCTATCTTAACCAGAAGGAGAATCATGTGATAATGTGTATGAGGTCAGTTTATTTTCGGAATGGCTTTAGTGTCTCCATAGCTGCAGGAAGTATGGGTGCTGCAGCACCCCCTGAAAAATCATATTAAAACAAATATTAATATCAGTGCCATTTACGATGTGGGAGGACCATTTTTTTTCATGAGCATGGCCTTGTTTCTATTACATTATATTGGATGACTGTTATTCATATTCCATTCACCCAGTTCAATATAAAAGTGAAAGGTTTAGGCTACTACATGATACTCAAATATTCCCTATACCCATCATGAGGTTGCTACAACCTAGTCTATGAATGAAATGTACAACTGGGGGGACAAAGGTCGAGAGAAAAATTAGGTGACAGACAGTGACACATAGACAGACTGTGCCTTGCAAACTCTTGCCTGCATCTAGCTGATAGAGGGAGTAATCACTAGTCCAACAGTCCAACAGTAGCAAACAAAAGTTTCTATTGAACAAATTAATGTATGTTTATCCGTTTTGTTCTGTTCGCTTCTGTTTAAAAAACGTTTTTCAACATAATCAACGGAATGAATATACCCCTGATAACGTGTAAACACAGTTCCCTTTCATAGCAGCCACGTTGTAGTCCTTCTCGTATCTATGCGCTCTCCTCCCCTCACCTTTTCCCTTCGCTTGTGGACTTTAATGCACAATGAATCAGCTGTATGTGACCAGGTGCAAAAACCTTTCCAAGCCAAACCATATCATAACCGCTACACAGCCTACACCGTTGTCACCATATTAGCTAAAGTAACGTCATAGTCAACATAGCTAATAGAACTAACATGTTAGTAAACTGCTACAATCATGCATTAATGTTACAGTGTACAGTCAGTAAGCAGTTTAGCACTTACACCACAGGCCCGGTGGCAATAAATTAGTAAAACCAAAAGCTTACATTGTCTTGGAAGAGTTCCCGTGTTGTGTTCAATAGACATAGCCAGCTAGGTAACATAGCATCCCTCTGTTTGAGCAGGGTGTTTCAGTAGGCTAAACTAGCTAGACTCATTTGCTAGCTAAGTAAGTGAAACTGAATGTGAAAAAAAGAAATCTTTCTTGCTTCTCCTTCATTTTGTAAGAATTTTTTTTTTTTAAATTGTTAAACTATTGTCTAGCTCTCTTCTTGAGTCAACTACTCACCACATTTTATGTGCTGCAGTGCTAGCTAGCTGTAGCTTTTGCTTTCAGTACTAGATTCATTCTCTGATGTTTTGAATGGGTGGACAAAATGTCAGTTAATGCTGCAGGAGCTCTGATAGGTTGGAGGACGTCCTCCGGAAGCTGTCACAATCATTGTGTAAGTTTATGGAAGGGGGTGAGAAGCATGAGCCTCCAAGGTTTTGTATTGAAGTCAATGTACCCAGAGGAGGACGGAAGCTAGCTGTCCTCTGGCTACACCATGGTGCTACCCTACAGAGTGCTATTGAAACTATGCTAGACCTTCATTACAAAATAGTGTATTTTAGTCAATTATTTTGTGACGTGATTATATTTAGTAACTTTTTAAAATGTTTTTAACATTTTTGTTTTCATGAAATTCACTGAGGAGGATGGTCCTCCTCTGTGGAGCCTCAAATGATTAATATGTACAGTGCATTCGGAAAGTATTCAGACCCATTTACCTTTTACACAGTATGTTACATTACAGCCTTACTCTAAATGGATTAAATACATGTTTTTCCTCATTCATCTACACACAATACTCGATAATGACAAAGCAAAAACAGGTTTTTAGACATTTGTGCAACTGGATAAAAAAACAGAAAACAGAAATACCTTATTTACATTTAAGTATTCAGACCCTTTGCTATGAGACTCGAAATTGAGGCCAGGTGCATCCTGTTTCCATTGATCATCCTTGAGATGTTTCCACAACTTGGTTGGAGTCCACCTGTGTTAAATTCAATTGATTAGAGATGATTTGGAAAGGCACACCCCTGTCTCTATAAGGTCCCTCAGTTGACAGTGCATGTCAGAGCAAAAACCAAGCCATGAGGTTTGTCCCCTCATCTGAAGTCGCTACAGCCGATCTGCCAACTTCTGTCTGTAGCGTACAAACCGTTTGGACTACACACTAATATGTACATGTCTGTTGTTTGGCTCGAGGACGCCCACAAGCCTCACAAGATTTGTCTGTAGGTTCCCCAGTACCAGTTGAAAAAATTAATTGAAGTATATAAGGAGAAGAGTCTCTCCTTCTCTGGTGTATTTGGGTTTTACAAGATACCGTGTGAGAGCCTTCATGCCTAAACCTGTGCAGTGTGATAAATGCAAATTATTTGGCCATGTGTCAAGTGTATGTAGATGGGAGGAGTACCGTATGCCAGCTGAGCCTAAATGCTGCAATTGTGGTGGTGAACATGAGCCCGAATTCCTGAAGTGTCCTGTTAGGATGAAGGAGACAGAGGTGGTGAGAATAAGGGCTGTCCAGCATGTCTCCTGTCCTGAGGTGGTGAGAATAAGGGCTGTCCAGCATGTCTCCTGTCCTGAGGTGGTGAGAATAAGGGCTGTCCAGCATGTCTCCTGTCCTGAGGTGGTGAGAATAAGGGCTGTCCAGCATGTCTCCTGTCCTGAGGTGGTGAGAATAAGGGCTGTCCAGCATGTCTCCTATCCTGAGGTGGTGAGAATAAGGGCTGTCCAGCATGTCTCCTGTCCTGAGGTGGTGAGAATGAGGGCTGTCAGGCATGTCTCCTATCCTGAGGTGGTGAGAATAAGGGCTGTCCAGCATGTCTCCTGTCCTGAGGTGGTGAGAATAAGGGCTGTCAGGCATGTCTCCTGTCATGAGGTGGCAAGAATAAGGGCTGTCCAGCATGTCTCCTGTCATGAGGTGGCAAGAATAAGGGCTGTCAGGCATGTCTCCTGTCATGAGGTGGTGAGAATAAGGGCTGTCAGGCATGTCTCCTGTCATGAGGTGGCAAGAATAAGGGCTGTCAGGCATGTCTCCTGTCCTGAGGTGGTGAGAATAAGGGCTGTCAGGCATGTCTCCTGTCATGAGGTGGCAAGAATAAGGGCTGTCAGGCATGTCTCCTGTCCTGAGGTGGTGAGAATAAGGGCTGTCAGGCATGTCTCCTGTCCTGAGGTGGTGAGAATAAGGGCTGTCCAGGCATGTCTCCTGTCCTGAGGTGGTGAGAATAAGGGCTGTCCAGCATGTCTCCTGTCATGATGACTCCTGTCCTGAGGTGGTGAGAATGAGGGCTGTCCAGTATGTCTCCTATCCTGAGGTGGTGAGAATGAGGGTCTGTCCAGCATGTCTCCTGTCCTGAGGTGGTGAGAATAAGGGCTGTCCAGCATGTCTCCTGTCATGAGGTGGTGAGAATAAGGGCTGTCCAGCATGTCTCCTGTCCTGAGGTGGTGAGAATAAGGGCTGTCCAGCATGTCTCCTGTCCTGAGGTGGTGAGAATAAGGGCTGTCCAGCATGTCTCCTGTCCTGAGGTGGTGAGAATAAGGGCTGTCCAGCATGTCTCCTGTACTGAGGTGGTGAGAATGAGGGCTTGTCCAGCATGTCTCCTATCCTGAGGTGGTGAGAATAAGGGCTGTCCAGTATGACTCCTATACTGAGCTGGTGAGAAGAGTGGAAGAAAGGAGTGAAGTTGAAGAAGTAATGGTAGTAGGAGAAGAGACACCAGAGAATGTTTCTTGTCAACAGAGGGATCCTGACCTGTTGCATGTAAAGAAGGTGGACATGGTTGTGTATATTGCATTGGTTATCAACTGCACGGTGTAAACAGAGAGGGAATCTGAGAACAGAGGCACCGTTGTGTGCGGCTGAAGGTTTTTTGGGACTCATGGACTTTCCACAGAGGCACTACAAGGAATCCTGTCAATGAAGGCCTCCGAGCCGGTGTCGGGATGTGATTTGAATTGTGACTGAAGTGGGATGTTTTTTTTATTTTTTTTATTTTGTATGATGTCTGTGTTTTCCCCTAACTTTCCCACAATGGAACAGTTTTGTTTCCCCACCCCGTACAGTAGGTGTCGGCAATAGAGCAGTAGGTTGTAGTCTGCCATAAAACCTCAAAGAAGAAGATACACTTCTAACGTTTGTTTGCAGACCGCCATAATACCATAGAAGAAGAAGAACGTTTTCTCAGCACCAAATATGGTAGTGAGAGCAAGTCCAGCTGTGGGTCGGAGACCGGAAGGAGGCGCTATGACAAGAAAGGGAAAGAATGGTACCGTTAAAGATCAGAGATTCATCTCCTGCCTCTGATTACATACCTTCAGCTGAGGACCTGAAGTGAGAGAGACAGGTTGAGATTGCCAGAGTATCTGTGGGACAGAATGTGTCCTATGCTGAGGCAGTGAAGTGAGTAGGGTATAGACCAAGGGTGAGTGAGTTGACTGGGTGATTCCCTGTGAGTAGGGTATAGACCAAGGGTGAGTGAGTTGACTGGGTGATTCCCTGTGAGTAGGGTATAGACCAAGGGTGAGTGAGTTGACTGGGTGATTCCCTGTGAGTAGGGTATAGACCAAGGGTGAGTGAGTTGATTCTGGGTGATTCCCTGTGAGTAGGGTATAGACCAAGGGTGAGTGAGTTGACTGGGTGATTCCCTGTGAGTAGGGTATAGACCAAGGGTGAGTGAGTTGACTGGGTGATTCCCTGTGAGTAGGGTATAGACCAAGGGTGAGTGAGTTGACTGGGTGATTCCCTGTGAGTAGGGTATAGACCAAGGGTGAGTGAGTTGACTGGGTGATTCCCTGTGAGTAGGGTATAGACCAAGGGTGAGTGAGTTGACTGGGTGATTCCCTGTGAGTAGGGTATAGACCAAGGGTGAGTGAGTTGACTGGGTGATTCCCTGTGAGTAGGGTATAGACCAAGGGTGAGTGAGTTGACTGGGTGATTCCCTGTGAGTAGGGTATAGACCAAGGGTGAGTGAGTTGACTGGGTGATTCCCTGTGAGTAGGGTATAGACCAAGGGTGAGTGAGTTGACTGGGTGATTCCCTGTGAGTAGGGTATAGACCAAGGGTGAGTGAGTTGACTGGGTGATTCCCCTGTGAGTAGGGTATAGACCAAGGGTGACTGAGTTGACTGGGTGATTCCCTGTGAGTAGGGTATAGACCAAGGGTGAGTGAGTTGACTGGGTGATTCCTGTGAGTTGGCCTGAAGAGAAAGAACCAAAGAAGATGACTTTCAGTAAGGTTGGATTTCTTGAGTTTATAACCATAGCGATCAACTGCACTGTCATGATGGAGTGGAAGTCACAGCAGATAGATGTGGTAGTTGCAGCAGCAGATAAGTATTTGGATGTGAGAGATATCAGGGCAGAGATCTACAGGAAGTTGAGAGAAGGGGTTACATCATCACAGGCCGATGGCCTGGTGTAGGATCGTTTAGGGCCAAAGTGGTGGGATGGGGTGGTGTTTTGGGGACACTGTATAACTGCAGGTTAGATGGTGGTGCAATTCAATATTTTCCTATTTCCCGTTTCCTTGTATTTTTTATTTCTTTTTTGTGACCAAAATGTGCAATCCACACCAAAACCTGTGAAAGGCAGCAATATGCAACACAGCGTCGAGCCTGCCAGAAAGTTACATGAAAAAGAAGAACGTTGCAGGTAGTGAGAGAGGATGGAACTAGGTGAAACTGGGCTGACATTCTGCACATTTCCTCATCAATAAAACATCTGATCTCAATACATGTTTATGTTCCCCAAACTAGAATGTTACAAACACTGTGCATTAAATGTTATAGACTTGACGCTTTGACAAAGTTTCAGAAAATTGTGTTGTTTAGGAGTGCAAGGTCGAATTGAGCTTGTGCACATGCGCACTTCAAGGAGACATTCCCTCACGGAAATATGCAAACACATGCTACAACGTGCCAATAGGATCTCGCTTGCCCGTGCTTGGCTTTGCTTCTTCTGCTTATTCTGCCCAGTATGCTCCATTTGCTCCCACTGTAAACAACACAGATGAACGATCGGAGGAGGAAAGATGGCAGAAGTGGATGTAGAGTATGATTTAGGCAGTGTGTGGAGTAAATTTGGTGAAGAGGAATGTTCTGAATGGACTACAGTAGTATCGAAAACTGGAGCAAAAAGAAAATTGTCTGTATGACGGCGGCCCTTCGTGGGCAAATATTGTCATCAAAGTCCGACATTCTCTGGATGATGATGCTTTCAAGACTGGGAACTCTGACAAAACTACGTTGAATCATGGTGACGTCATTGATCTTCAGGTCGTAGCTCTAGAAAGAGGCCAGATCTACAATTCTGAGTTGGATGACCGTTCAAAACGTATTTTCGCAGTCTTAGCTCATTTATTCCTGACTTCCCAGTTGTCTTGAACTCACTGAAGTCAGGTTTTCGCAGTTCCGAGTTAACAGTTGTTTTGACAGCATGGCCAATGTTGAATGTTTATCATTTTAAAATTGGGAAAGAACTTAATCCCAGATTTGGGACCACACATCCACTGTCACTGATTTCTTCCAAACCACTCATGGTTGAATTAGCGATTTCAAACTTGTGTAATGTTTATGTACAATGGCCGATGAGCACCGATACGTTTTATCTTTCATTTCTCATCATTATTTATCTTCATACGACAAGGATTAAAAAGGATTTGCCAGTAGATTGTCGACTTGATTCATGATGATGACTACTAGCTAAGATTTCGAAAGTATGATGTTGACATGATCAGTCCAATCAAAGCTACTGTAGATATAAAGTGATTTGATGTAATTTTATCTGTGGCCAATGACCTTGAGCCTTCTTGGATGGGCACATCTAATGTAACTCTATGGTAGCATCCAAGGGGCTAAAGTTTTCGAGGTCTACCCTTAAGACTTTTCGGTGACGTAGTGTCCCCATGAGTGACAGAACACTGAGCCAATCACGGCGCAATGCTCTGTGATGTACCCTAGTGGTTAGAACATTGGACTAGTAACTGAAAGGTTGCAAGATCGAATCCCTGAGCTGACAAGGTCAAAATCTATCATTCTGCCCCTGAACAAGGCAGTTAACCCACTGTTACTAGGCCGTCCTTGAACATAAAGAATTTGTTATATATTTGATATATATTTATACAGGCAAGCCTATATTTCTATATTTAAAATATATATATTTTTAAATTGTTTGCAAACTGATATGTGACACTGATATGAGACATTAATGCCAAAAGAACATGCAAAACAGTCAAGCCTATTGCTCTGCCCCACCTGCCCTGAATGACGGGTCGCCATTGGCAGTTGGCTAAGTGAAAGAGAAAGTCTGACAGACTCAATCCTTGCTATGCAATCGGCTAAGTGAAAGAGAAAGTCTGACAGACTCAATTCTTGCTATGCGAGACTACACTATCAAAATCATGGGCAAACTGTCTGTCTTTTTGTTTGTTTTTTCATTTTACACCATTGTCAACGCAGGTAAGGGTTTAACTTTGTCACTTACTCATTGAATGATTTATTATGTCAGACAATGTAAAATGTCCATAACTGTTTACAGGGTTGGGGAGCAGTGTGCCGACTATACTGATATAATTTATAATCGATATCTAGGCTAAATGGCGCATTGATGATGCGAATCACACTGCTGCTCTCTATATCTTCTTGGCTGCATTCCAAACACCTGAAAGACACAGCCTATCCCCTGTCCCTCAAATTAAGTGGGCACTTCTGATGACGTATCATGACTTCTGACGGGTATACACTTGCAGGGCAAGGGGCAACCATCGCAGGATGAACGAGTGACGAATTTCTGGGCAAGTCCATTTAAAAATCATTCCCTCCTCCCCTGCTCGGAAATTCATCACGTTCATCCTGCGATGTGTTTTCAGCCACGTGGCTTGTGGGTGCTTTACATGCACTACAGTCAATTATGATTTTATGTCTACTTAGATGTACTATATAATTATTAATAATTATTATGCCTAATGTATGATCGCTATCAAATTAATTAGATAACTAACGTTATTTCTCCACTTCCAAAACTGACCGAACAAAAACATCATTACTTTAATGAGATGTGTTTGTGCCGTCATGTGCATTAGTAGCACAATTTCTGACTTGTTTACATTTATTTTTTACTTACATTTGTATGTTGACTCCATATTGACGTTGAGGTTTTACATTTTTGCATTTTACACTTTTCTTAGCAGATGTACAAACATCGTGAATTGAATTATGGGTTTTATAAAGGCCTCAAAGTGAACACATCATTACATTACATTTAAGTCATTTAGCAGACGCTCTTATCCAGAGCGACTTACAAATTGGTGAATTCACCTTCTGACATCCAGTGGAACAGCCACTTTACAATAGTGCATCTAAATCATTAAGGGGGGGGGGGTGAGAAGGATTACTTATCCTATCCTAGGTATTCCTTGAAGAGGTGGGGTTTCAGGTGTCTCCGGAAGGTGGTGATTGACTCCGCTGTCCTGGCGTCGTGAGGGAGTTTGTTCCACCATTGGGGGGCCAGAGCAGCGACCAGTTTTGACTGGGCTGAGCGGGAACTGTACTTCCTCAATGGTAGGGAGGCGAGCAGGCCAGAGGTGGATGAACGCAGTGTCCTTGTTTGGGTGTAGGGCCTGATCAGAGCCTGGAGGTACTGCGGTGCCGTTCCCCCACAGCTCCGTAGGCAAGCACCATGGTCTTGTAGCGGATGCGAGCTTCAACTGGAAGCCAGTGGAGAGAGCGGAGGAGCGGGGTGACGTGAGAGAACTTGGGAAGGTTGAACACCAGACGGGCTGCGGCGTTCTGGATGAGTTGTAGGGGTTTAATGGCACAGGCAGGGAGCCCAGCCAACAGCGAGTTGCAGTAATCCAGACGGGAGATGACAAGTGCCTGGATTAGACCTGCGCCGCTTCCTGTGTGAGGCAGGGTCGTACTCTGCGGATGTTGTAGAGCATGAACCTACAGGAACGGGCCACCGCCAGTACATTTAACACAATTGTACTCGCAA
>NW_027014918.1:0-20578 GCF_036934945.1 Oncorhynchus masou masou | reverse complement strand
CTAACAATTCCTAATCTACTGTCTTATACACAGTGTAAGGGGATAAAGAATATGTACATAAGGATATATGAATGAGTGATGGTACAGAGCAGCATAGGCAAGATACAGTAGATGGTATCTAGTACAGTATATACATATGAGATGAGTATGTAAACAAAGTGGCATAGTTAAAGTGGCTAGTGATACATGTATTACATAAGGATGCAGTCGATGATATAGAGTACAGTATATACGTATGCATATGAGATGAATAATGTAGGGTAAGTAACATTATATAAGGTAGCATTGTTTAAAGTGGCTAGTGATATATTTACATAATTTCCCATCAATTCCCATTATTAAAGTGGCTGGAGTTGAGTCAGTGTCAGTGTGTTGGCAGCAGCCACTCAATGTTAGTGGTGGCTGTTTAACAGTCTGATGGCCTTGAGATAGAAGCTGTTTTTCAGTCTCTCGGTCCCAGCTTTGATGCACCTGTACTGACCTCGCCTTCTGGATGATAGCGGGGTGAACAGGCAGTGGCTCGGGTGGTAGATGTCCTTGATGATCTTTATGGCCTTCCTGTAACATCGGGTGGTGTAGGTGTCCTGGAGGGCAGGTAGTTGTTTTATGTTGTGGTCCGTCCTTGGAGTGGAAATGTTGGCCTGAATATTTGACTGGGGGAAAGTAGCACTAAAAAAGCAGTGTGCATATTGTAAAATAGAAAATGACTTTTCATGGCCCTGACTACAATCCAACAGATTCATTCTCTACTAAAGGTGTTCTATCATAAAACTGTTTAATTGTAGTCAGAACTACATTCACCTTAGTTTAATACTCAGCCAGTCTTAAACTGGAGTGAAATAGAGTGTCAGATGTCTTCCTTCCACAGGGATAAACTAGTTCCACAGAGAAGTTATGGTGTATTTGACATTGCTTTATTACATTAATTAATGTTGTAGTTAACATGAATCAATGCAGTAATAAATGTGTCTATATTTCATTGTCTGTAATAAAGGTATTACTGTACAGCCTGGGGGTAACATACACTACATACAATACAACACAGACACTGTAAAGACATTACAATAACAAACAGACCTCATACACATGATCACATGATCTCCTTCTGGGTAAGATACTGGATATCAGCTGATACAGCACAGATATATATATATATATTTTATTTTATTTAACTAGGCAAGTCAGTTAACAAATTCTTATTTACAATGGCGGCCTACACCGGCCCAACCTGGACGACGCTGGGCCAATTGTGAAATTAATGAATAGTCATGATTAGAAATGACACATTACTTAACACATATAACTACCAGATTACCTTTGTTAATGCTCAGGATGCCAAACCAGCCTATAAAATATATAAATGTAGATCTGGACTAATGCCCAGATGTTGGTTATTGCCAACAGTCTCCACAACCTGATCCTTTACAGTCCTTTGTTGAGGGGAAGGGCGGATTGACCGACCATAACAGAATCTTTCACACATTTTGTGTCTGCTCTGATAGGTGCTCTGGCAGTCATATTTTCATTGTGATTTGAGCTGAATTGACAAAGGTGCATCAGTGTCCCAAAAATGTATCAGGTCTCGGAATCTGAAGAAAGGTTTGTTTTGTCTGACACTGTTGCATCAACGTTGACCAGTTTAGACTGTGAGGCAGTGTTACTCCACCTCCTTTTGACACAAATGAAAATGCCCAATAGAATAACAACCAGCAGCATCACCAGTAGAACTGAGAGGGTAGATAGGTGAACTCTCTCTGCCCCAGACTCCCAACTGACATCCAGCTTGTTGTCCAGACTGAGGTGAGAGGCAGTACAGGTGTAGTTGTGTCTCTTCTTTAGCTCCTCAGTACTGACCTCCAGACTCTTCCTCAGCTGGTAGTTCCCATCTCCACTAGGCAGCACCTCCCCCCCTGTCAGCTCCTGTTCTGCCACTGGCTGGCCGTCTCTCAGCAGGGTCATGTTGATGTGGCGGGGGTAGAAACCAAACGCCAGACAGCTCACCTGGAACCCTCCAGAAACCTCTTTCTTTATCAACCTGAGTCTGGGAGGAACTTTACGCATCACAACGTTCTTCTCTCTCTTCAGGAATCTCTTCAGGTTTTTGATGCAAATGGGAAGGTAAAAATTCTCAAATTTTGTCTTCATTATTGTTTGCATTATCCCATCCCATCCTAGAAGTAGTTTACCAGCATCGTATGTAAAATGTGTCGTGTTGTAATACAAAGCATAATCTTCAGAAATGCCATTGAAAATGTTCTTAAACATGGCCAAGGCCGGTTTATCATTGTCCAACATCTCACAGCCAGTCAATCTTTGCTGAACTTGAACACCTTCCGTGAGATTAAAGTGGTGCTTTAGTTCAACTGATCTGTCTTTCATGCTTTGGTATATATCTCCAAATATATAAGCTTCATCCTGAGTGTCATCATCCTCAGTTTTGTCTGTGATATGTTGTCCCCTGTAGACAGACTGTTTATCGTTGGAGTCATAATAAGTCACTTGAACATCATCCAGCATCACCACAACCGTAAACTCAGGGAAAGGCGTCTCTCCGTTGATATATGTTGCAAGTGCCCACAGAGAATGTGATCCTGGACCTGGGAGAGGAGTGATATTATACACATTTTATAACATAATATGGAAATATAGATCATCCTTCTGAATCAGAGAGGTGCAGTTCTTGTGGATGGCTGTTCACAAATCGGGAATGCGGAAAACACATTTCAGCTGAATGCATTCAGTTGTGCAACTAACTAGACATGCCCTTTTCCTTCACAATTCGTAAGGCGCAAATAAATTAGAGAGCAGCAGTGTGATTCACATCATCAGTGCGCCATGTAGCCTAGATATCAATAATACGTGATATCAGTATAGCCTGTAGGCTACTCGCAACCCTGACAACAGGTACATTTCACATTTAATGACATAATAAATCATTAAATGAGGTAGAAAGTTAAACCCTTACCTGCGTTGACAATGGTGTAAAACGACAGAACAAACAGAAAGACAGACAGTTTGCCCATGATTTTGATAATATAGCCTTGTGTAGTAAGAAGTGAGTCTGACAGACTTTCCCTTCAACTTAAACTGCGTAGCAAGAAGTGTCTGTCATAATTTCTCTTTCACTTAGTCAACTGCGTAGCAAGAAGTGAGTCTGAAATACTTTTTTTGTATAGAGCTTGCATGCTTGTAGTCAAAGGTATTTATAACTAACCCAAAATAGTTCATTTGTGTCTTCTTCTATGGTATATTGATGATCACAATTGAATGTGCATTCCACCACCTACTATACAGGATGGAAACAGGAATCACCCAAAAAACTGAACTAACAAAACACTTCCCAAAAACTGTTCAAATAAATAAGTAAATTGAACAAAATCTGATCCCTACACAGGCTCAAGGGGAACCTGGGAGGTTGGGTATTCTGGTGCCCTTGTAAGTCTACAGACCCTTGTAAGTCTACAGATCCTTGTAAGTCTACAGATCCTTGAGAATCTTCAAGAATCCAGAATCATTGAGTCCCAAACACTTTTCTGCCGCAGCCACAATAATGTCCAGTTTCTTCAACTTCTTTGAGACTTGTGCTGTACAGTTTATAACTGTGGCAATGGACGCAACAAAATCCACCTTTTTAACACACAGGGTATCTTTTGTATGGTAGCAAACATTTACTACAGGCTGTATTGTATCCACTACCACATCTTCACTAGCATCCCTTGTCTTAGTCCCCTCCTGTACTCCCTGTTCACTCACAACTGCGTGGCCAAAAACGACTCCAACACCATCAATAAGTTTTTTGACGACACAACAGTGGTAGGCCTGATCACCGATGACAATGAGACAGCCTATAGGGAGGAGGTCAGAGACCTGGCAGTGTGGTGCCAGAACAACAACCTCTCCCTCAATGTGACTCCCTCAATGGACTACGGAAATGGCGGGCCGAACAGGCCCCCATTAACATCAACGGGGCTCTAGTGGAGAGGGTCGAGAGTTTCAAGTTCCTTAGTGTCCACATCGCCAATTAACTATCATGGACCAAACACACTAAGACAGTTGTGAAGAGGGCACGAAAACACCTTTTCCCCCTCAGGAGACTGAAAGAATTTGTCATGGGTCCCCAGATACTCAAAAAGTTCTACAGCTGAACACAAAGTTATACAGAGCATCCTGACCGGCTGCATCGCCGCCTGGTATGGAACTGCTCGGCATTTCACCGTAAGCCACTACAGAGGGTCGTGTGTACGGCCCAGTACATCATTCAGGACTTACAGTTGAAATCAGAAGTTTACATACACTAAGTTGACTGTGCCTTTAAACAGCTTGGAAAATTCCAGAAAATGATTTCATGGCTTTAGAAGCTTCTGATCGACTAATTGACATCATTTGAGTCAATTGGAGGTGTACCTGTAGATGAATTTCAAGGCCTACTTTCAAACTCAGTGCCTCTTTGCTTGACATCATGGGGAAATCTAAAGAAATCAGCCAAGACCTCAGAAAAAAATTGTAGACCTCCACACGCCTGGTTCATCCTTGGGAGCAATTTCCAAACGCCTCAAGGTACCACGTTCATCTGTATAAGCAACAGTACGCAAGTATAAACAACATGTGACCACACAGCCGTCATACCGCTCAGGAAGGAGATGTGTTCTGTCTCCTAGAGATGAACGTACTTTGGTGTGAAAAGTGCAAATCAATCCCAGAACAACAGCAAAGGACCTTGTGAACATGCTGGAGGAAACAGGTACAAAAGTATCTTCAGTTGAAGTCTGAAGTTTACATACACCTTAGCCAATTACATTTAAACTCAGTTTTTCACAATTCCTGACATTTTTGGAGTCACTGCTGCAAAACCAACTATAAAAAGCCAGACTACGGTTTGCAACTGCACATGGGGACAAAGATCGTACTTTTTGGAGAAATGTCCTCTGGTCTGATGAAACAAAAAATAGAATTGTTTAGCCATAATGACCATCGTTATGTTTGGAGGAAATAGGGGGAGGCTTGCAAGCTGAAGAACACCATCCCATCTGTGAAGCACAGGGGGTGGCAGCATCATGTTGTGAGGGTGCTTTGCTGCAGGAGAGACTGGTGCACTTCACAAAATAGATGGCATCATGAGGTAGGAAAATTATGTGGATATATTGAAGCAACATCTCAAGACATCAGTCAGGAAGTTAACGCTTTGTCGCAAATGGGTCTTACAGATAGACATTGACCCCAAGCATATTTCCACAGTTGTGGCAAAATGGCTTAAGGACAACAAAGTCAAGGCATTGGAGTGGCCATCACAATGCCCTGAACTTAATCCTATAGAACATTTGTAGGCAGAACTGAAAAAGCGTGTGCGAGCAAGGAGGCCTACTAACCTGACTCAGTTACACCTGCTCTGTCAGGGAGATGCTACCAAATACTAATTGAGTGTATGACCCACTGGGAATATGATGAAAGAAATAAAAGCTGAAAAAAAATATTCTCTCTAATATTATTCTGACATTTTACATTCTTAAAATAAAGTGGTGATCCTAACTGACTTAAGACAGGGAATTTTTACTGGGATTAAATGTCAAGAATTGTGAAAAACTGAGTTTAAATGTATTTGGCTAAGGTATATGTAAATGTCCAACTTCAACTGTATATACTAGGGGGTGTCAGTGGAAGGCCCAAAAAATTGTCAAAGACTCCCAGTCACTCAAATCATAGATTGTTCTCTCTGCTACCGCATGACAAGCTGTACCAGAGCTGCAGGTCTAGGACCAAAAGGCTCCTTAACAGCTTCTACCCCAAAACAATAAGACTGCTGAACAATTAATCCACCCCTATACAGATGTACAAATTACCTCAACTAACCTGTACCCTGCACATTGACTCTGTACCGTTACCACCTGTATATAGCCTTGTTTTTGCTATTTTACTGTGCTACTTTTTATTATTTTTTATATCAGTTCATTTTGAGAAATGTTTCTTTACTCTTTATTGAACTGCATTGTTTGTTAAGGGCTTGCAAGTAAGCATTTCACGGTAAGGTCTACACCTGTTGTATTCAGCGCATGTGACAAAGTTTGATTTGATTTGATCGTCTCCACATAGGATATTCGATTGACTGCTAACTTTTGCCACCCTAACCTCCTTCACCCTTACAGGGCACTCCAGGAACTCAGGATCATGATCCCCACCACAATAGCAACACTGTCGTCCTTCTACACAATGTTCTTCTATATACTCTGTTCATCTGCACACACTTGAAACACGGCAAAATCCTTTAAAGTTTTCACACTGCAGTGGTTTGGGGACGAAAGCTCTTACGGTGTATCTTACATAACCAAGCTTCACATGGGAAGGGATGTGCTGTTTATCAACAACAACAGTACCGATAGACTTTTCTCTTTTTCTCCATTCACCCATTGGGTCAGACGCCAGGCACCAACCACACCAGGAATTGTGTTCAGGTATTCAACCTGAACCAAACATTATTGGGCACAGACAACAGCACAAAGGGCAAGAAGGTAGAGACAACAATATATCACTCAAAGTAGCCACAACTGTCAGTAAGAGTGTCCATGATTGAGTCTTTGAATGAAGAGATTGAGATAAAACTGTCCAGTTTGAGTGTTTGTTGCAGCTCGTTCCAGTCGATAGCTGCAGCGAACTGAAAAGACGAGCGACCCGGGGATGTGTGTGCTTTCGGGACCTTAAACAGAATGTGACTGGCAGAACGGGTGTTGTATGTGGAGGATGAGGGCTGCAGTAGATATCTCAGATAGGGGGGAGTGAGGCCTAAGAGGGTTTTATAAATAAGCATCAACCAGTGGGTTTTGCGACGGATTTACAGAGATGACCAATTTACAGAGGAGTATAGAGTGCAGTGATGTGTCCTATAATGAGCATTGGTGGCAAATCTGATGGCCGGATGGTAAAGAACATCTAGCCGCTCGAGAGCACCTTTACTTGCCGATCTATAAATGATGTCTCCGTAATTTAGCATGGGTCGGATGGTCATCTGAATTAGGTTTAGTTTGGCAGCTGGGGTGAAGGAGGAGCGATTACGATAGAGGAAACCAAGTCTAGATTTAACTTTAGCCTGCAAATTTGATATGTGCTGAGAGAAGGACAGTGTACCGTCTAGCCATACTCCCAAGTACTTGGTGATTACCTCAAGCTCTTAACCTTCAGAGGTAGTAATCACACCTGTGGGGAGAAGGGTATTCTTCTTACCAAACCACATGACCTTTGTTTTGGAGGTGTTCAGAACAAGGTTAAGGGTAGAGAAAGCTACTGTAGTCCATTCAGAACATTCGTCTTCACCAAATGTACTCGACGCGCTGCTTAATTCAAACTCAGCATCCACTTCTACCATCTTTCCTCCTCCGATCGTTCATCTATGTCGTTTACAGTGGGAGCAAATGAAGCATACTGGGTAGAACAAGCAAGGAGGTGCGCAAAACCAAGGACGAGCTAGCGAGAATCTATTGGCATGGTATAGCATGTATTTGCACCTCCTCCGTGAATTGCGCATGTGCACAAACTCAACTCGACCTTGCACTCCTAATGTCACACCCTGATCTGTTTCACCTGTCTTTGTGCTTGTCTCCACCCCCTCTAGGTGTCGCACATCTTCCTCATTATCCCCAGTGTATTTATACCTGTGTTCTCTGTTTGTCTGTTGCCAGTTCATCTTGTCTTGTCAAGCTTACCAGTGTGTTTTTTTCCATGCTCCTGCTCTCCTCGTCTCTGTTTTTCTAGCCCTCCCGGTTCTGATCCATTCTGCCTGCCCTGACACTGAGCCCGCCTGCCTGTCCATTCAGCCTGCCTTGACCTCAAGCCTAACTGACCCCACTGTACCTTTCGAACCCTGACCTGGTTAATGAATTTCTGTTTGTCCGAGACCTGCCCATTGCCTGCCCCTTGTATTTCAATAAATATCAGAGACTCGAACCATCTGCCTCCTGTGTCTGCATATGGGTCTCACCTTGTGCCGTTATACCTAAACAACAAAATATTTGGAAAATGTGTCAAAGGGTCAAGTCCATAAAACTTGGTGCACTGTGTTTGTAACATATTCTAGTTATGGGAACAGAAAAATGTATTGAGATCAGACGTTTTATCGATGAGAACATTAACTGAGTGTGGGTCCAGTTACACCGAGATCCATCCTCTATCACTACCCAAGACTGTATTCTTCTTTTTCATGTAACTTTAAGGCAGGCGAGACGCCAGAGTGCAGAGTGCAGATTGTTAATTTTAGACACAAAAAATAAATAGAAAATACAGGGAAAAGGGGAATGGTAAAATTGCAACACCATCTAACCCTGCACCTAAACCCTATCCCCCCAAAAAACACCACCCCATCCCACTACTTTGGCCCTAAACGATCCTACACCAGGCCATCAGCCTGACATGATGTAACCCCTTCTCGCAAACTACTGCAGTGATATCTCTTACACCCAAATACTTCTCTGCTTCTGCAACTACCACATCTATCTGCTGTGACTTCCACTCCATCATGACAGTGCAGTTGATCCCTATGGTTATAAACTCAATAAATCCAACCTTACTCAGGAATCACCCAGTCAACTCACTCACCCTTGGTCTATACCCTACTCACAGGGAATCACCCAGTCAACTCACTCACCCTTGGTCTATACCCTACTCACAGGGAATCACCCAGTCAACTCACTCACCCTTGGTCTATACCCTACTCACAGGGAATCACCCAGTCAACTCACTCACCCTTGGTCTCTACTCACTGGGAATCACCCATCAACTCACCACCCTTGGTCTATACCCTACTCACAGGGAATCACCCAGTCAACTCACTCACAGGGAATCACCTTGGTCTCACTCACCCTACCCTACTCACAGGGAATCACCCAGTCAACTCACTTGGTCACCCTACTCACAGGGAATCACCCAGTCAACTCACTCTATACCCTACTCACAGGGAATCACCCAGTCAACTCACTCACCCTTGGTCTATACCCTACTCACAGGGAATCACCCAGTCAACTCACTCACCCTTGGTCTATACCCTACTCACAGGGAATCACCCAGTCAACTCACTCACCCTTGGTCTATACCCTACTCACAGGGAATCACCCAGTCAACTCACTCACCCTTGGTCTATACCCTACTCACTTCAACTCCTCAGCATAGAATCACCCAGTCAACTCACACCCGTCTATACCCTACTCTGTCAACCCCACTTGAACTCTGGCAATCTCAACCTCCTTCCGGTCTCTGACCCGCAACTGGACTTGCTCTCACTACTATATTTGGGGGTGAGATAACTTTGTCTTCTTCTTCCACAGTATTATGGCAGTCCGCAAACAAATGTTAGAAGTGCTTCTTCTTCTTATTTTAGGTTTTATGGCAGACTACAACCTACTGGTCTATTGCCGACACCAACTGTACAGAGTGATGAAACCAAAATGTTTCACTGCGGGAAAGGGGGGGAACCCAGACATCTTACAAAAAAAACACACACAAAAAAACGTCCCACTTCAGACAATTCAAATCACATCCCTACACAGGCTCAGGTACCTGTGAGGGTGTAGCATTCATCGACAGTATTCCTTGTAATGCCTCTGCTGTAAATTCCCTGACTCTTAAAACACTTTCAGCCGCACACAACGAATGGCTATTTTCTCAGATTCCCTCTCTGTTTGCGCTGTGGAGTTGACAATCAATGCAACAAACACAACCATGTCCACCTTCTTTACATGCAACATGTCAGGATGCCTCTGTTGACAAGAAACATTCTCTGGTGTCTCTTCTCCTACTACCATTACTTCTTCAACTTCACTCCTTTCTTCCACTCATCTCACCAGCTCACCAGCTCAGGATAGGAGATGTCTTATTCTCACCACCTCAGGACAGGAGACAGCCCTTATTCTCACCACCTCAGGACAGGAGACAGACAGCCCTTATCAGGACAGGAGACATGCTGGACAGCCCTTATTCTCACCACCTCAGGACAGGAGACATGCTGGACAGCCCTTATTCTCACCACCTCAGGACAGGAGACATGCTGGACAGCCCTTATTCTCACCACCTCAGGACAGGAGACATGCTGGACAGCCCTTATTCTCACCACCTCAGGACAGGAGACATGCTGGACAGCCTCAGGACAGGGGACATGCTGGACAGCCCTTATTCACCACCTCTAGGGGACAGGACAGGAGACATGCTGGACAGCCCTTATTCACCACCTTATAGGGGACATCTCACCACCTCAGGACAGGAGACATGCTGGACAGCCCTTATTCTCACCACCTCAGGACAGGAGACATGCTGGACAGCCCTTATTCTCACCACCTCAGGACAGGAGACATGCTGGACAGCCCTTATTCTCACCACCTCAGGATAGGAGACATGCTGGACAGCCCTTATTCTCACCACCTCATGACAGGAGACATGCTGGACAGCCCTTATTCTCACCACCTCAGGACAGGAGACATGCTGGACAGCCCTTATTCTCACCACCTCATGACAGGAGACATGCTGGACAGCCCTTATTCTCACCACCTCAGGACATTAGACATGCTGGACAGCCCTTATTCTCACCACCTCAGGACAGGAGACATGCTGGACAGCCCTTATTCTCACCACCTCAGGACAGGAGACATGCTGGACAGCCCTTATTCTCACCAGCTCAGGACAGGAGACATGCTGGACAGCCCTTATTCTCACCAGCTCAGGACAGGAGACTTCTTATTCTCACCCTCAGGACAGGAGACATGCTGGACAGCCCTTATTCTCACCACCTCATGACAGGAGACATGCTGGACAGCCCTTATTCTCACCACCTCAGGACAGGAGACATGCCTGACAGCCCTTATTCTCACCACCTCTGTCTCCTTCATCCTAACAGGACACTTCAGGAATTCGGGCTCATGTTCACCACCACAATTGCAGCATTTAGGCTCAACTGGCATACGGTACTCCTGCTGTCTACATACACTTGACACATGGCCAAATAATTTATCACACTGCACAGGTTGGGCATGAAGATGCCTCGTGTGTAAAATCTGTCAATCAACATTTATCTTCTTCATTTCCAGTGCACTGGAAAATAGGACATGTGTTATTGCTAGCACACTTCAATTATTTAACACACAGCACTTGTCAATAAGTTGGCACAGCAAATGTATTTCAAAACATGTGAATACAACAAACATGAGAGGAGAAAAGGAATCACTTCATCACCAGGTGACGTGTCCTGCAGACGACCATGTTTGGAGTTTCCTTCCATAGACTAGTCTCTGTAGCCTTCTGCAACAGCGTTAATCAATGGCATCCTCTGGGCAGTGGCTGGTAGAATAGGAAATCCACTGTTTCGTTACACTCAGAAGGACAGAGCTGCTAAGGCAGAATCTGGTTAGAAATGCCAGATAATCAAGAAGACTTGTGAAATTACAGCTTTTCTTTTTATTGCTTTGGTACTATTTTCACTTATATGTGGTACATTTTCACAACTCTTAGTACAAAACTACAAACTGGTCACACACGTAACACCGCCAGTCTTTCATTCATTGTGCATTAATGTGGATTGTAAACATCTCTCACCACACAACCATTTATTCAAAATATATGTTTAGTGTGAAATGTAATGAGAACATTGGTTTAATCACCAAAACACAACAAAATTATATTTTCAATGTAACTGTTTTAATATCTAATCTAATATCCAATCACCTGCCTTTTGAAGAGGCACCAGGTATCTATGAAACACATTTACCTGGTGCCTTTTGAGAGAAACAACGCCCGGGTGAAACAACTGCGGGCAGAGTATGTTCAGGTACAGCACTTTATATTGTATTACTGATACTATTAATGTACATACTACTTCACAATATCAAAATACATTTTTAGAGGCGACCGTCCAAGTGCCTGGACAACGTGGGGGAAACATCTCCATATGCGCCCTATCTCTGAAGATGGTGTGTTAGGACGCAGGCCATTACTTGGATCCTACAACGCTGCACACCTCATTGTGTTTCTCAATGAAATTAAGCAGGCCTGTCAAGGTGAAGGGGTCACCTATGTCATTCTGTGGGACCATGTCAGGTTCCACCATGCAGAGGTGGTTCAGGCATGGTTTCGGGCCCATCGCCGATTCGTGACCCTATACCTGCCACCATACTCTCCTTTCAGCATGGAGGTGGAAGGTGTACGATCGCCATCCCCATGAGTGTGCCACCCTCCTTCTGGCCATGGACGAGGCATGCAATGACATCAATGCAGACCATTGTCAAGCTTGGATTCACCATGCCGAAAGGTTTCTCCCACGGTGCATGAACAATGAGCACATTCACTGTGATGTGAATGAGAATGTATGGCCCAATTAGCCAGACAGGCTCGATGCAAATGAATGCCTGCTAAATGTTGTTTTGTTTTCATTCTCATTTAATTTTTTAAATTAAATTTCTTACATTTGATTACAGACAATACACCTCTGTTGCAATTATATCGTAACAATTTAAAAAGTCTAAATTTGCATGAATGAATGTACAGGATGTCTTCACTGATCACATCTTTGATTACACATTGGATATATATGGAAATTATAGATTTTCTGTCAATTGTGTTGGGTAATGTAAGTGCATTGCCTAATGTGAAAACTGAGTAATCTACTGTAGTGTATTTACAGTACTGTAGCATATTACTTTCTGCACTTCTAAGGGCGATTTGAAACACGTACTGTATCTTACATTGTTTGCTATTGGATTAACTGGTAAATATCTAATCTTTTTTTCTAACTGTCCACACTCAATTTTACATGTGACCCATATCAGATTGCACGTTCAGGATGTGGTATCTGTAGTAGCACACAGATGCAACGCTCATTTCCTGTCACTGTTCCTTAAACTTTTTGGGATGGTTGTCATGGGTAGCCGAGTGGTTAGAGTGTTGGACTAGTAACCGGAAGGTTGCAAGTTCAAATCCCTGAGCTGACAAGGTACAGATCTGTTGTTCTGCCCCCGAACAGGCAGTTAACCCATTGTTCCTAGGCGGTCATTGAAAATAAAAATTTGTTCTTAACTGACTTGCCTAGTTAAATAAAGATAAAATGTCAGGTCATGTACAAATACTTCAGAGCAAAACCAATCTGATTTTTGAGCTTCCAGACTGAGGTCACATGTGGAGCAGAATTGTATCAGGATTGAGATCAAAATAATTGGCAAAAGATAGAGGGGGAGAGGAATCAGCTGACTTCCTACATTTCAACACATTTTGCCATGGTGCAGAGACAACATTTTGCAGTTTTATAATGCTATTCTACACATTTTGTCATGAGGCTAAAAGAAAATGTTGCAGTTTTAAAGCTAATTTCCTGCAATTCTAAACTTTTTCTTCTCACATGCTATCTAGGGGCCTCCGACCTCCAAGTCTGCCCGTACCTGCCTGTGTGTGTGACTGTGTGCCTGTGTGTGTGTCAGATGTGGATATTTTGGGTTATTTTGTGCCCCCAGTGCAATTTCAGGAAGTATGAACGACAACCAGGCAAGTTTCACAATGAACAATACTTGATTTGGAAAAGGATAGAAGCACTAACTCTGACTCATTTCAGATTGACAAATGGCATTTACTCTTTATTAGGCATCAGTCTCCAAGACAAATACAATTAAGCTTTTTTTCTACCTTTAGGTTTTTAAATGGTAAAACATTGGAGTGTGCAGACCTGGGGAACTTAATTGACTAAAGCCAGTGGAAGGCCCTGGCCTTAGTTATCGTTGTTTTCTATATTATTTTGGTTTGGTCAGGGTGTGACATGGGGGATTTATGTGTTTTGGCTGGTCTAGGGGTTTTTGTATGTTTATGGGGCTGTTTCCTTTCTAGGTAGTTTGTAGGTCTATGGTTGCTTAGATTGGTTCTCAATTAGAGGCAGCTGTCTAGCTTTGTCTCTGATTGGGAACCATATTTAGGCAGCCATATTCTGTGGGTATTTTGTGGGTGATTGTCTTCTGTCTTTGTATCATTGCACCAGATAGGACTGTTTCGGTTTTCACATTTATTGTTTTGTATTTTGTAGTGTTCTCGTTGATCGTCTATGTTAAAGATGTTGAACACTAACCACGCTGAATTTTGGTCCTCCTCTCCTTCAGCGGAAGAAAGCCGTTACACAGTAAATACGGATATGTCCCAAATGGCACCCTATTCCCTACATAATGCATTACTTTTAACCAGAGCCCATAATGCACTACATAGGGTATAGGGTGCCATTTGGATCACAAACATTGTGCACATGCCCTTTATGTCAGTAATGAAATGTAGATAAGATGTAGATGTTTCTTTTATATCTAAAATTGCAGCAAGTTTAGGAATGTTGTCAGGGGTTGTGGGATTTGGCTCAGAGGTCTACACAGTATCGTGGTGTGCAGGAAACCTAGTTTCAAACCTAGCTGGGTTCATTAGGAAGCAGGTAACATGGAAGGATACTAATTTAAAATGTGTGATGGAGACGTTGGATTATCAGCCTTTTGATATACCATTCTGTGTTCATCATAAAATAATAGTTGAACTTGATCTTATATTCAAAATCATATGTTTATTGTTGTGGTCCAGCCTTGAAGTGGAAATGTAGGCATGAATCAATCCATTCATCGATTAGGCTACATTTTACTGTCTGCAATAAATGTATTATTGTGCAGTAATGATGAACATACACTACATACAATATAAAACAGAGACACTGTAAAGACATTCCAATAATAACATGATTCTCCTTCTGGGTAAGATACTGGATATCAGCTGATACAGCACAGATATAGAGAACATTCTGAAATGAATGAATAGTCATGATTGGAAATGACAGCTCTGGAATAATGCCCAGATGTTGGTTACATCTCCCCAAACTGATCCTTTACACTCCTTTATTGAGAGGAAGGGAAGATTGACTGACAATAACAGAATCATTCACACATTTTGTGTCTGCTCTGATAGGTGCTCTGGCAGTCATACTTTTATTGCAGCAAATCAAATCAAATTGTATTTGTCACATACACATGGTTAGCAGATGTTAATGCGAGTGTAGCGAAATGCTTGTGCTTCTAGTTCCGACAATGCAGTAATAACCAACAAGTAATCTAACTAACAATTCCTAATCTACTGTCTTATACACAGTGTAAGGGGATAAAGAATATGTACATAAGGATATATGAATGAGTGATGGTACAGAGCAGCATAGGCAAGATACAGTAGATGGTATCGAGTACAGTATATACATGTGAGATGAGTATGTAAACAAAGTGGCATAGTTAAAGTGGCAAGTGATACATGTATTACATAAGGATGCAGTCGATGATATAGAGTACAGTATATGGGTATGCATATGAGATGAATAATGTAGGGTAAGTAACATTATATAAGGTAGCATTGTTTAAAGTGGCTAGTGATATATTTACAACATTTCCCATCAATTCCCATTATTGTGATTTGAGCTGAATCGACAAAGGTGCATCAGTGTCCCAAAAATGTATCAGGTCTCAGAATCTGAAGAAAGGTTCATTTCCTCTGACACTGTTGCATCAACGTTGGCAAGTTTAGACTGGGAGGCAGTGTTACTCCACCTCCTTTTGACACAAATGAAAATGCCCAATAGAATAACAACCAGCAGCATCACCAGTAGAACTGAGAGGGTGGATAGGTGAACTCTCTCTGCCCCAGACTCCCAACTGACATCCAGCTTGTTGTCCAGACTGAGGTGAGAGGCAGTACAGGTGTAGTTGTGTCTCTTCTTTAGCTCCTCAGTACTGACCTCCAGACTCTTCCTCAGCTGGTAGGTCCCATCTCCACTAGGCAGCACCTCCCCCCCTGTCAGCTCCTGTTCTGCCACTGGCTGGCCGTCTCTCAGCAGGGTCATGTTGATGTGGCGGGGGTAGAAACCAAACGCCAGGCAGCTCACCTGAACCCCTCCAGAAACCTCTTTCTTTATCAACCTGAGTCTGGGAGGAACTTTACGCATCACAGCGTTCTTCTCTCGAGACAGGAGTGTCTTCAGTGTTCTGATGCAAAGGGTAAGTAAAACGTTCTCATAAAGAATTTTTTCCTGTAATTGCCTCATCCCATCCCATCCTTGAAGTAGTTTACCAGCATCATATGTAAAATGTGTCATGTTGTAATATATTGCATGATCTACAAAAACTGCATTGAAAGTGTTCTTTGTCATGATCAGGGCTGGTTTACCATTGTCCAACATCTCACAGCCAGCCATTCTTTGCTGAACTTGAACACCTTCCGTGAGATTCAAGTGGTGCTTTAGGTGAAAGTATCTCTCCTTCATGTGGTGGTACATAACTCCAAATACAAAATCTGCGTTCTTAGCTTCGTCATCATGTATTTTGTCTGAGGTGTTATGACCCCTGTAGATGAAGTGTTTCATGTTGGAGTCATAGTAAGTCACTTGAACATCATCCAACATCCCCACAACCGTAAACTCAGGGAAAGGCGTCTCTCCGATGATGTATGTTGCAAGTGCCCACAGAGAATGTGATCCTGAACCTGGAAGAGCAGTTATATTAAAATGAGTTATGAACATTTTATATTTTATAACATAAAACAATCATTAATTGAGGCAAGAGTAAATAGTCCATATTACCTGAGTTGACAATGGTGCAAAAGGAAAGAGCAAACAAAAAGACAGACAGTTTGCCCATGATTTAGAAAATGTAGCCTCGCGTAGCAAGTTTCTAAGCTCTCAAGTGTGTCTGACATACTTCCCCTTTCTTTTAGCTATGAATAACAATGTGCTACACAGTTGGTTATGTAGCTTTTTGGGAGACAATACCAAATTCACGTAGAAATGTACGTTATAGATCTGTCATTCTCAATGAAAGCAAGTCTGAGAAGCGGTATATATGTTCTATTTCTGATATTTCTATGCTCCCTTTTATTAAAGCACGACTGCCCCTGAAATATCACTTCTCGTTTAGAAAATGTCCTGTGTGGCATCGATATGAGTCAGAAACATGTATTCTAGTGTCAACATTGACTACAAAGTGTAAATAGGATAACTTTGGTCATAAAGTCAGTCTTGTCCAAAATGGAGATTTGCGAGATTATAGGAAAAAAGTGTATGTCACTGGAATTACTAAAGCCAAAGATAAATATGCATCCCAAATGGAACCCTATTGTCTATATAGTGCACTTCTTTTGACCAGGGCCCATAGTGAACCATGTAGGGAATAGGGTGCCATTTGGAACATATCCTCTGAGCACCTGCCCTTTACATAATTAATAGAATGTAGGTTAGATAAAGATGTTTATGGCTTTTACATGGAAAAATGCACAAAGCAGGTTTAGGGAATCTAATATGGCCAGTGGTCCTAGGCTTTAGCTCAGAGGGCTAACACAGTATTGTGATGTGCATCAGACCTAGCTGGTCTCATTAGGAAGCAGGTAACATGGAAGGATACTTATTTCAAAATGTGGAATGGAGACGTTGGATTTGCAGCCTTTTGATGTATCATTGGGTGTCCAATACAAAATAACAGTTAATTAAAACAGACCTTATATTCAAAAGCTATGTTTTATGTTGGGGTCCAGCCTTGGAGTGGAAATGTAGGCCTGAATATTTGACTGGGTAAATTAGCACTAAAAAAATGATGTTTAGAACGAGCGGTGTGCATATTGTAAAATAGAAAATGACTTTTCATGGCCCTGAACATGATCCAACAGATTAATTTCCCAATAAAGGATTCCTATCGTAAAACGGTTTAATTGTTTATAATGCATACAACATTCACCTTAGTTTAATACTCATGCCAGTCTTAAACTGGAGTGAAATAGAGTGTCAGATTTCTTCCTTCCACAGGGATAAACTAGTTCCACAGAGAATAAATTAATTAATGTTGTAGTTAACATGAATCAATGCAGTAATAAATGTGTCTATATTTCATTGTCTGTAATAAAGGTATTACTGTACAGCCTGGGGGTAACATACACTACATACAATACAACACAGACACTGTAAAGACATTACAATAACAAACAGACCTCATACACATGATCACATGATCTCCTTCTGGGTAAGATACTGGATATCAGCTGATACAGCACAGATTTTGAGTACATTCTGAAATTAATGAATAGTCATGATTATAAATGACAGATTACATAACATAAATAACTACCAGATTACAATTGTTAATGCTCAGGATGCCAAACCAGCCTATAAAATATATAAATGCAGATCTGGACTAACGCCCAGATGTTGGTTATTGTCAACAGTCTCCCCAAACTGATCCTTTACAGTCCTTTGTTGAGGGGAAGCTGTTGCAGGAAATGTAAAGCATGTAGGATTTTTCCTGTTGCTGCAGTGTTGTTTTCCTGCTGTCGCGTACTGGCTCAAATTAAGATCCTACATCTGTAATACTGCAATAATAATACAAATGATAATAGTGTGGGTCGTCCTATTTTGTGGATTTAGCTGAATTTTTCTGAAAAGTTCTGTCCCAACATTTTATTAAATCTCAGAATCTGAAGACAGGATAATTTCCTCTGACACTGTTGCATCAACGTTGACCAGTTTAGACTGTGAGGCAGTGTTACTCCACCTCCTTTTGACACAAATGAAAATGCCCAATAGAATAACAACCAGCAGCATCACCAGTAGAACTGAGAGGGTAGATAGGTGAACTCTCTCTGCCCCAGACTCCCAACTGACATCCAGCTTGTTGTCCAGACTGAGGTGAGAGGCAGTACAGGTGTAGTTGTGTCTCTTCTTTAGCTCCTCAGTACTGACCTCCAGACTCTTCCTCAGCTGGTAGGTCCCGTCTCCACTAGGCAGCACCTCCCCCCCTGTCAGCTCCTGTTCTGCCACTGGCTGGCCGTCTCTCAGCAGGGTCATGTTGATGTGGCGGGGGTAGAAACCAAACGCCAAGCAGCTCACCTGGAACCCTCCAGAAACCTCTTTCTTTATCAACCTGAGTCTGGGAGGAACTTTACGCATCACAACGTTCTTCTCTCTCTTCAGGATTGTCTTCAGTGATTTTATACAAACAGGAAGGTAAACATTCTCATAAAGTGTTCTTTCATATGCTTGCCTCATCCCATCCCATCCTAGTAGTATTCTCCCAGCATCGTACGTAAAATGTGTCATGTTGTAATATAATGTTCGATCTGTATAAATGGCATTGAACGCATCCTTAAACATGACCAAGGCTGGTTCTCCATTGTCCAACATCTCACAGCCCGTTAATTTTTGCTGAACTTGAACACCTTCCGTGAGATTAAAGTGGTGCTTTAGTTCAAATGATCTGTCTTTCATGCTCTGGTATATTACTCCAAATACATAAGCTCCGTCCTGAGCTTCATCGTCCTTGTTTTCGTCTGTGATATGTTGTCCCCTGTAGACAGACTGTTTGTTATTGGAGTCATAGTAAGTCACTTGAACATCGTCCAACATTAACACAACCGTAAACTCAGGGAAAGGCGTCTCTCCGGTGATGTAGGTTGCAAGTGCCCACAGAGAATGTGATCCTGAACCTGGGAGAGAAGTGAAATTATACACAATTGTGGACATTTTACATTTTATAAGATAAAATGGAAACATAGATTAGCGTCTCGTTGAGAAAGAAAAACGAGATGGTAATTTTCCATTAAGAAAATAAAAGCCCCACTGGTGGTCTTTTTAAATTAAACTAGTTGATGACGTATGGAGCACAATACCACAGGGGAGTTTAGAAGGGAGGAACTCAAACGTTCATTCCAAAGGTTGGGATCCGCAGCTGTTGTTGGAGTGCATTTTCACTGGCTGTCTACTGGGGCATATTCTCACATTTCAGTTGACTGCATTCAGTTGTGCAACTGACTAGAGCTGCGTTTCAAACTCATCAAAGACACCCTTGTCCACTGACCCTGCCTTATGCCCTGGGGGAATCCCCGCACCTTGTCCACTGACCCTCGCCCTTGCCCTTGGGGAATCCCCACACCTTGTCCACTGACCCTCGCCTTATGCCCTTGGGGGAATCCCACACCTTGTCCACTGACCCTCGCCTTATGCCCTTGGGGGAATCCCGCACCTTGTCCACTGACCCTCGCCTTATGCCCTTGGGGGAATCCCCGCACCTTGTCCACTGACCCTCGCCTTATGCCCTTGGGGGAATCCCGCACCTTGTCCACTGACCCTCGCCTTATGCCCTTGGGGGAATCCCCGCACCTTGTCCACTGACCTCGCCATGCCCTTGGGGGAATCCACCTTGTCCACTGACCTCGATGCCCCTTGGGGAATCCCCGCACCTTGTCCCACTGACCCTGGGGGAATCCCGCCTTATGCCCTTGGGGGCACCTTGAATCCCCTTGGGGGAACACCTTGTCCACTGACCTCGCCTTATGCCCTTGGGGGAATCCCCACACCTTGTCCACTCCTTATGCCCTTGGGGGAATCCCCCACCTTGTCCACTGACCCTCGCCTTATGCCCTTGGGGGAATCCCGCACCTTGTCCACTGACCCACCTTATGCCCTTGGGGAATCCCCGCACCTTGTCCACTGACCCTCGCCTTATGCCCTTGGGGAATCCCCACACCTTGTCCACTGACCCTCGCCTTATGCCCTTGGGGGAATCCCCACCTTGTCCACTGA